>NC_039489.1:10614028-10736180 GCF_003590095.1 Trichoplusia ni | reverse complement strand
AAATTCTTTCGAAGACACACTTGGAATTATGAGGACAAGGCTTTGGAAGCTTAAGGAGAACCTGCGCTTAGCCTTTCATGTCTCAGTAGGGAATCATCACATTAGACGACAAATAGAATGTCATCGATAGTAAAGCCGTCGTTACTCAAACGAAAGGCAAAAACTACAACGCGGTACCAGTGGCGGCTAAATACATTAACTTGGTCAATCTTAATTTTTCTGCTTAAACCTCTAAGATTATTCCGAGGTTTAAATAAATTTTGTGACATTCAAACATAATTTTTGAGAGACAAAGACTCATATTGTTAAACCTTCAATATTCTTATTGTATATTCAGAGGATGTCATACCTAAACAAACGTTTTGAATAAAATATTTGAGAGTATCAATAAAATGGTAATGGTATTATACGATGAGCGTGAGACGTGTCAAAATACCCAAATTAATTATCCATATGAGTTTACAATGAACAAATATTGAATAAGGAATAGCAATAAATTCCACTTAAATTTTTGTCGGTTGACAAATATTTTACTTAATACAGAATATTAACCTCGAAATTAATTAGACTAGAAACTGCCTGGAATTTTAAAATAGAAAGGTTTCAGCGAAAACATTCTAATTCTGTTTTTTCAGCTGGTGGATATACTAAAAATAGAGACGGCTTTCCTTTTTATCTCAGCAAGTTGATTTCCCGCTTTATCTATATTTTTTGTTCAAAGCAAAAACTAACACAGTAATACTTTTTGCGTTCTACTTAATATTTTAGTTGGCTAGTGTTTCAAGATTTTGACTGAAAGAAATGTTCTAAATAAAAAATATAATACAATTTACAAACTTTGAGATCTTAAAGTATATGCAGTAGACAAAACAGAAGCTGTAGATATAACAAAGAAATTAGATAAAGATTTCAACACAAGAAACGATTTGGCCTTTTTTTAATGGCTCCCCAATTTAACCAATTCAATTTCGATTCGACCTACGGGATAATTAAATACGAAATAGGCGTGAAGTTGGAAGTTTTGTTGCTATGCACATGCCATATACCAGGTTGATTTATAAAGGATTCTGGCTCGTTCTTTTGAACTTAAGTCTTAAGAGTTTGGTAGTGTAAAATGAGATTCTATTATTGAGTAACATTCCAATTTCGACTAGTAACGTCTTTGTAAACGATGATGGTCCTTCGAATGTTTTCGTCCCATCTAAATGATTGTTAAATGTGAAATAAGTACCTATTTCTTACCAGTCACGCCGTAGTATGGACTCTATTTAAAAATGGAGTAAAACCACAAGTGTTTATAAAGTGATGCTTGAATAGAAAATCCAAAATAACAAATATTACAAATGAAGTTTTGAAGTAACTAGTTCCGAACATGATGTCGATGGAATTTCTACTGATATCATAAGTCATACTAGAAACAATAAGAAATAAACAGAACACCAAGATCCCTTAAACCAAACGGCCTTCATCTTGAGCACATTGGAACAATAGCTTAAGAATACAAACAAAAATGTTAATGTGAACGTATTAGCTTCATTATATTCAATTGATTTGTTACATAAAGGGCAAAGCGAACACGTGTATAGTGGAACGTGAGTCATTAATACTAAGCGGTTTTTGGCATTGTTGATGTATTGTATTGGCAACGGATTTTTTAATTATAATGCACTTGATATTGGAGGGAAGCCAATAATCCAACCTGGTGCAGTGTTTGTTGATTGCTTCTTGAGGGAATTTGAAATGATTGTAAAAACTATTGCTTCAACCACATCCTAAAATCTTCAAGACTTTCGAAAATTGGACTACAAGTAAAGGGTTGATAAACAGTTTGAAGTTTCAAGTCAGAAAAAGTAGGTATAAGCTATTTCTCGATTCTTTGAAGACGACGTTGCCAAGTGTAGAAATACCAAAAGCTGTGTTGTTGCGAGAAGACATGTTTAAGAGATAATTTGTATGACTTCAAGAGTTTTATATTTCTGACTTCTATATGTTATGCTTATCGTCGCAAGCATCGGACGTGATGAGATGCAAAAAATGTTATGTTTCTACAAATGCAAGTATTACTTATTTAAAGAAAGAACTGTATAAAAACTCAATGAATTCTAAAAAAACTGTTGCTTGGCAACATCTATAAATAGCTAAAGGGTGCTTAAATTGTGTATGACAAAAATAAATCAACATGTTTTTCAGGCAACGAATACTAAGTAAATTCCAAAGCGTCAAACTTGTCGGAAGTCTCAAACATAATCATTTAATTTTATTGGACGTATGCACAAACTTTGAATATCATACGCTTTGCGATCGTCAATAAAGTCATCTTGTAATCAAACCGCGTATACAGTTGTAACCAAATTACCCGCTTTCTAACAAACACCCGGACTTTTATGCTAATATGTACAATTGTTATTCCGGACCAGGAATGTCCACATTTGACCGGCATCTACATAGATGTACATTTAAATTCAAATGATGGTCTCGTAAAGCTATCAAATGGTAAGGTGCTAGAACCACATGACGTTAACTCCACACCGTGATTGGCATTCAAAATGTCAGCCATCTTGTTATGTACGATTATTGGTTGGATGATTACGTCAGGATTATGAGTCCTTCCATTCATGTCATCTTTGTTCTTGATGATTGTGCTTTTAAGGTGGAGCAATCGCATTCGATCGAATTGAGTCCAGATGACTAAGTCGCATTGAGGTCGTCACGAATTTCCTCATTGCTGAATTAACATAGGTGCTTAGTACATCAATGGATTACAACACAACAGTCACTAGACTACAAAAGCGGCACCTTAAGAAGAAAAACATAACTGTGGCTATTATGCTTCAAGCTTATGAATAAAATTCAATAAGGAAACAGATACTTTAAACGATGCAATAAAACTAAAAACCTCTGAGGAAGTTGATATCAACAAAAACTATGAATCACACGATCATTCAGGTAGACATAAACATAAAACAGAAAGAGCCATCTCGCAGGACATTAAAACATGACATTTCCCACGTCTACGCACAGGGAGAGGAAACCAAAATGGTGGAATAAAAATTATTATTCAAATCACAACTTGAGTAGAGACGGGCCGCCGTGGCGCTAGGCCTAAATTGTATTCCACTGACGGATGTGCAGGAAAGTAATAATATCATATACGAAAACATTTTACGATTCAAATAAGAATACTTCTGCAAAAGATTCCGAAAATGGTGGCTTACAAAAATTTAGCTTAAAATTACTTAGTTTCCATTCAGTATTTAGTGAATGGAAAAATAAGTAAGAAAACAAGATTGGCAAACAAAATGAATCGCAAAACGGGCTATCAAAGTGTAACATCGAAATTCATTTTAAAAGAAATGTTCCCACAAAATGGTGGTCTCATAAATTTTCCTCGTAACGTTTTGCGCCTTGAGCTGCCTGTCTTCTTGACATGGATTTCTATAGACCACAAGCTGAATACAAATAGGTAGTTACGACATTAACCTACGAAGGATTTCACCACATATATTGGGTCATGGGTGGACATCGAATCGTTTATAGACAATTGATGATATACTCGCAAGGATAATTAAACAGAAATAGAAACGACAATTAAAGTTGCCCAACATGATTGATTTATTGAAAGTTGACTGACGAAAGAAATGTTGAAAGGTGTAATTAGTTATAGGAAGTTAGGACCAAGAGATATCCGGGTACAGAATAATCATTAATATTGATACTAATTATATTATAGTGTGTGTCCAATTGATAGAAGCATTGATATATACTCACAATCTACGTGACATTTTCTAAGTTTGTTGGCATCTTCTCCGTGGCAAAGCGCGTAGAGATTTTTCCCCGTCAGCTCCTCCGCAGTGTAGCCTAGAAGCTCTGACACCCTGCTGAAAGAATAACACAAATTATGTATCAAAGTTTCATGATTTCAGGCTGAAACTGAATAAAACATACATTAGGTACAGTCAGAAAGTTTACAAATTTAATATTGAAAACGTGCTCTTAACAACTTTTAGATCTAGTTTTGCGCATAAAACCGTACGAAAATCTTTTTTAGGACATATTGTATTGATTGTAAGAAACATAGTAATAGTAACATTAATAGTAGATTTTTAGTAATACCTGGGCTCGCAATGTGCTATTCGGAAGTCAAAGTTGATTCTGGTGACGAACATATCTGACTCCAATCTGATCTCGTGGACTGATGGTGGTGGTAATGCTATGGCTAGAGCCACCATGCCCAGGAGTACTGTCGGAGACTTGCGGCTATGAGAAAAGGAGTACTGAGGTCGAAGGCGGCACAGCATCAAAACAACCTGGAAAGATAGAGACAGCCGTTGAAGAAATGGTTAAAGAAAAGTTTTACGTAAATATGAGTCTGGTTAAATGTCTGGTTCATAATAATACCTGCAAAACTCTCAAACCTACGCCCATAAACCGTAAAATTCTAATCACATAGGACCATCTTTAATAAAACTTACAAACAAAGACAGAAACAAATCAAAAACAGAATAAAGAACATCATTAAAACTTTCACATTTACTTCGTTTTCTTAAAATAGAAAACACGGTACGTGTCTCATATAAGACCATTAAACTTTCAAACATAACGAGAAACTGAAAAGCTATTTGTTACACGGCGTAATGTCTCTCAGGCACGTATAATACATATAACCAGGTAATCGAATCCCAAGATCAAATATAAGGAGGATCCACTAATTTGCAATTTTCCTAATAAAACGTAGCCGGCGGCGTCACACACTCGAAAATGTTACAGTATTAATTGCTCCACTGAATAAACGGAGCCATCGCCATTAAGATGAAGATAAAACAAACGGTTGTTCCTCATACTTTACTATCTATCAACCCTTAAAATAGAAATAAAAAAGTAATCGACAAGCAATAAAGAAATGAATTGCTCACAAAATAGGAAAGGAAGTGTCCAAGAAACTGCTTATAAAATAAAACGAGAATTTACACCCCAAAAACAATCTACCGGCAATTTTGCTCAGCTATTGCGGTATTCTTGTGATATAATCACGTTTTATGACCTAGCACCGAGTTAAGGCAAAAATTATGGGGCCGTATAATGCTGCCTTGAGCACCCCAAGCTAACAATAATTCTCACCAATAATATTTGTGATCTAAGACGGATAAAGAGGTCGTTCGAATCCATTTGTTACTCTTGGTGTAGATATGAAGCTATTATGTTACAGTTAGATTAATGTTATGGAGTAGAACAGTTGATTTAGTGTCTCAAAAGGTACTGTTTGTTCCTGTATTAAATATAATATTTTTATCTGTAGTAATTGTTAATATGCTCCCGTTCTCTATATCATCTAAAACATACATTTCATCACACAACAGTCTTTCTACTAGATACCCACCCGCCAGTTACCACTCTCAGCGTTTCTCGATGTCTCACCATCGTTGCTTCTTCCCACCTAAATCGAAAATGAAAACTCAGCGTCCATTTATTTCAGATCATCATTTTAAAAGATCAGATAAGAATAATGTCCACAAATTTTCATAGTCCACTTAGTTTGAAATTATAGAAATTGTGTTTTGTTTTTAAGTGATTAGAGAATATCTTGTTTAAAACTGCGCTAGCGCCTTCTTATTGATGTTATACTTTACTATCGTATAAAGTAAAGATTAGTAGAACGAGACTGGTGAAAGCAATAAAGGTTAAATTACTTTGAATTATGTGTAAATGTTAAAGTAATAGTAATATAAAATATTGTGAACTTAGCCATTTTCCCAATATTCCTCGCACACGAGATACATATTAAACATAAAAATAATTGCATTGATAAACGTCTACAAGCTTTATCAGTTTCTACTATATCTTCGCTTTATACGGTAACCATTGCTGGTTTCCTTACCCTGTATCCTGAAGACTTGAAGTGACAGCCTCTTTTGGTCAGTGTACTCTTCATTCTCACACAGAAGGCTCGGTCCATCCCTCGATATAGCGAGCCACTTGCTGCCAGACTCATTTGTGATGACACTGTGAACAATAACAAAAAAGTTAAAATTGAATTGCATTTAGACCTACTTCCACATTATGACAATAAAAAAATCCTTGCAAATCTAATTTCAAGTACATTCATCTAAAATCTTAATGTTATCCTGATTAAAGCAACCTCAAATCATTCCCTTCCTAATAAACTCATAAGTGCTAAGAAAGAGGAAGAAAGTACCAAGAAATGGACCAAATTTTAACACAAATAGAATCAATTTTTGGGTTCAAAAGTGTATCAATCAGTGTGAGAGTTGATTGATTGGGTGGACGTGGAGATAATTATAAGGTTTGTGGTCCGTCTGGGACCGGGACCATCGCTACTACGCTGTAATTGATTTCACTCGACCAGTCGCTAAATTATTTGACGACGATGGTTCTAAAAGGTTTCAAGTTGGAGGAAGTCAAATTTTCTTTGAAATTATACTATTTTCTGGATTATCATTTTTAGTTATGTTAGATAAAGTATACCTGTAAAAATTTTATGTACATCCAATAATAGTCATCCGTGTTTGTAACAGCTGGCTTCAAATATTCAATAATCTTTAAATTTATCAAAAGTATCAAACTTTTAAAGCGCTTATATAAATTACAGAATTGAAATTATTTTGAGTCGAAGATGTGAATTGGAAAAGAATAATGCGAAAAACTGGATTAGGCACTGTAATAAGATCGGAAAAGCGGAAGATCCGTTTTAATTAATCAGTCTAGACAAGTGATTCTGGGTTCATGCACTAGATTTCAGCAACACACAACGCAACAAAACGGTAAAATTTAAATTCAATTCGCATACGATTCTGTCGCAAGTTTAATCTTTGGCAATAGTCACAATAACCATTATACCGGACAAAAGGTATGTCGCGTTTTATCACGTTGTTGTACTAAATACGTAACTAGATTGACTCAGCTGAGAAATATTTGTGTAACCTTGATATATCAGTCGTTTTGGTGAAATAGTTTTTTGTCGACGTTTAATTTAAGATATACTCGTGTTACATTTTTTATTGTCATTGTCATCTGCTGCCTATTTCTTTTGCTTAGTGACAAGAAGAATGCCTGCCTATATTTTTGGATTTAATCTATTAACCGTCTATGGTCTTAATCTTCATATGATCATTTAAGTTCTTCTAATGATACTTTGGTATCATTATATTTCCGTTAAGTTATTTGTCCATCTGTTTTATTTTCATTTGTTTTATAGTCGGTGTTATGAGTTTTGGAAGCACCAAGTAAGGCTTTATCAGCACAATATAAAGTTACACCCACTGTACGAGTGCTTATGGCACAGTCCCAAGACAGTTCTTTGCAATGGAATGTTATCTTACCCAGCTGTGGGTTTTAGTACTTGATTGTATCTAAGTGGCTACATTTCTATTATTTCCTTTATTCATGTTTTATGCAAACGTTTACTGTTTTACATGAGTACTGTTATTTTAATAATTGAAAGGAACTTGGCTGTATTCAGTTTTCGATTGGAGAACTACTTCAGCAGTGTGAAAAGCGTGTTTATTGTAGACCAATGCAATAAAATATTGAGAAACGATTGCAACAAGTAAATTCATTAAATGCACAACGATGTCTGAGTATTACCTTATTTTAGGTTTCTCTGCTCTTTATTCTGTTGAGCTATACCCCAAAAATGACTACATCAAGATTTTGGTGGTATTTCAATAGATTCTGTTTAAACCTTATAAAGTTTAAGTTGTAGAACCACTGGCTCCCATCACTTTAAGTTTACACCATGGCCATCATGGTGACAATGTGGCGATTACACCATGGACCACTGTTCTGTGGCTCATTTCACCACGCCCGTCATCACACAATGGTGCACTGTCAAACTATTTCGATCCTGATTGATTTTTTATCGAGTTTTTTTTAGCAGCATAGTGTAAATTGAAAACGATTCTAGCCCTTCGATTTTACGTGTGAAATTGGTGGCCCTTTAAAATAGATATGTTCGTTAACGGTATTTTACAATGGTGAGATTTTTTTAAGGTTTAAGCAGAGCTTAAGAACCAACGAAATAAAGTAGGTATGTAAGTTCTTGCGTAGTCAAAATGCACATTAACTTCTTTATAACATCAATGTAAACAAAGGTACCAATAATTTGTTTCGTTCCGAACCATTTCATTCATGGAATCTAAAAAATTACCCAAAACAAAATATCGAATTTAAATTGCATGCATTTAAAGCATGTTTTTCATCGGTCTCTAAAGCCACAACAATAATAAAAACTCCGAATGCAGTCGACCGAATAACATTGCCGGTGAAAATTATTATACGAATGAATTTTTTGCTTATCTTCCCGTTTAATTGAAGTCGGCACCCACATCTCTTTAGAAAATTAAACAGATGACTGATTTAATAGCACAAGCTCCATTGGCGCCATGATTTGATGCGCAGTTGTCATCGCCCACTTCATTCCCATAGCATTGGGAATTAAATAATAATTTGTTACATAAAGGTTTACACTGACACCCCATTGACCGTTTCATAAGCTCCCAACATGCCGTGAACATTCCATAATCTAATTTCAATTTGATCCACAACTTATTAGTGCCAGCATTGGGCGATTCGATATACCGAGTGAATTTCGTAGATCAGTATTGTCGCCGATTGCTGTTGGAGCAACGGCCTCCGGAATAAGTGGAGTTTAATTGAATTTCGAACTCAATTTTTTTGTTGGAAAAGACGATTCGATAATTCTTGCTTCTCGTTTTCTATGTGACACCTGTTTAGAATGAATAACGGTAAAAAGTCATCGCTTCACTGTTTTCAGTAGCTTTTTCTACGATTTTTTAGGAGATCGATTGGAATAAAATGACTTTAAACGGTAACAGGTAATCTAAAGTGGAACAGTCGACTGAGAGGTAATTAGGAGAATAGTCAAAAAAATATTTGATTGAAGACTAAGAGAATTAACTTTCATTCTTTGTAAAGTATCTTAATCAATTGAAGACGTTGTACGAGAGTCACAAGCACTCAACACAAAAATTTTCAAAGAAACAAAGCATTTTATACAATCTAAAATACTAATACTCTCTTCATTTATCGTATCTTAGAAATCTGACTCACCATCAGGGTTATTGGTTCCATGCTGGCTTCCTTCTTCACTACCAGATGCTGGACTGTTCAGTCCAGCACCTCCTGGTCTCCCAGTCAGGGACAATCCAAGCTGCTCAGCGATCTCAGCGTGGTCAGCTTGGTGCACGTAGTCGAATATACTACTGCCAGTCATCTCTACCTGAGGGACAAGAAATATATGTTAGGTTAGGTTTGGTTTAAATCAGAAAAATAATGATATATGTGGTAAATATATTCGGGATTCAATTTCTGTGCAAATTGTTTTTAATACCAAAAAAATCTACTATTAGCATGGACCTCCAAATGTTCCGAAGTGTTTTGGAGTCTAATAATTTCAGTTTCTTACAACAAATAGTAGCATTCCCAAAATTTGACATGCGTTCACATGTAATGTTCATAATAAGTTATGTATAAGCCCAACCCTAAAAAAAAAGCCAGAAAAATTCCATAATATTTTATAACCAAAATCCCATTCAAACTTCCCGCAGCCTACACACGTTTACAATTATTAGCTAATAAAAAAAAACCTGTCTTCAAAACCAAGGAAGGAGGCTGAATGGTGGCCCGTCACGTACCGCCGTTATGAATGAAAGAATTGTTATCACACATCGCATAGCAGGTGGCTTCATAGAAATGGCTAACGAGACACTGTTTACGTTACAATTGATGAGAATTATGAACGGGACACAGATATGAGATAATCATATCTTGGGTGAAGAAGACGTGATGACAGATGATAGTAAAGTGAAAATGATAAAGAGTTTGTTGGATATGTTTATTCTTGGGGTTAGTGGAAAAGGTGAGGCTGAAATTATAGTGCCTGAAATATCAGATGATTCTGATAAAATGCCTTGAAGAGTTAATGCAGCTGATGCAAATAAATATAAACGAAGTAGTGTTAGGATATGAAATGAAACAAACAAAAGCGCTTGGTAATCCTAAAATTATATTCAACGTCATCCACAAACAGAATCCAAAAATCCAAGAAAAATCCATCCAAATTGTCCACGTTGCCAACAAAACTTTCACGATGACCCTTTCACGGGTTATTCAAATGCATCTTTAAATAAATTTATCAAATATAATTGTGGGACCCTATTACACATTCAGTGGGCGTGTATCCGCACTCAGGACTTGAATGTAAATACTTTAAGACAATGGTGACGTTACGGTGGTCGGTTCTCGGAATGATGGTAAGGATTTTATGGTGTTTACCGATTCGCCGATTGATGATGCACAGGTTTTTAGATCCTTGGAATTTTATGCAGGAAATTTTCCGGAGAGATTGAATGATGAATGGCTTTGATAAGATTGTTGTTGAGTGTTGATATTGATGTTCTCTCTTTGGTAGTGTGATCACGATTTGGTTTATGATCAAGTGAAGACGTTAGTGTTGAAAAGGATACTTAAAGGCAAATGGGAGAATGTGTATCTGATGAAGTCTTAAAGGTGTTTTGTTGGGAGCATTTTTTCTAGTTTTGACAAAATTTTATATTCGTTCAAATATCATCAATACTTATTAATAAATGCATGAAGTAATCGTTAAATTAGTCACAGTAGCGTACTTTTCCTTCTCCTGCGTATTAATTTTCAGCCATAACTCGTAAATAATTTCTGTATAAAAAATTTAACCAACAAAAAAGCGTACAAAAGTAAAATATGATTTCCCTTAGCTATCAGCCTTCGGAGGCAAAGGAGAAAAAGACAGAATTTAATATAGCCGAAACATCTAACACGAGCTTTACTTATAAGAAAGTTGTATCTACTCTTATTTACCAGGAAGTTTATGTATTTTATGTTACACACACACGCTTGCCTATCTGTACACGCGTATGTGAAGCGTTTCGTCGTTTTCGGGTGTATGTGTGCGTGCGTTTGGGGGTGTGTGTGTTCGGGCATTAGAATGAAGAGCACGCGCGCGCCTTGCCCGCGACGTGACCAGCATATCGTATCGTCCCTTTCCCCCCATCTTCCCTCTCGCTCCCACCACCCCCTGCAGCCATTTTGGAAACGAATTTCCCAGTTTTCGGCTCTTTTCGTAGCACCTTTTAATTTTGTAATGTTATTTAATTTTGGTTATATTTTTATTTTGACGTTGGTTTTGTTATCTCGTGTTTTTTCTAGCATGTACGTGTGTTTTAAACATCTAATATATTCTGGGTAAATTAAATTTTTCTCGTATCTCGTCACGAATGGATTTTTGCAGACTTTAGATGCTACAGTGAGAATGAGAGCGGTGTGTATGCGTTACGCTACTTTCATTAAAGGTAGTAAGTAAAACCTTAAAAAAATATTATTTTTTGCGTATTCTTCTAAAAGTCTACCAACTCAACTTTAGATCACAAGACCTTCTTTTCCCCCAAAAGCGACAAGCAACCTCCAACCCAGAACCAAAAATCTCAAAAAACCCTTTAAAGATGCTCCGAAAATAGATAGTCAAGTATACAAGCAGGCCACGTATTGGCCATAACATGACACGTGTAACACTTATCTGGCATCTAGTGCAGTTACCGTCTTTCTAGCGGCGCCGAATACTCTCTGATTAAATCGTACTATTTGTCTGCGTTCGTGTGAATGAGTTTTGTATGTATATACGTGTGGATGTATGTATGTGGTGCGTATGCATGTGATTTAAAAAGCTGGTTGGAATATTAAAGGCCTGGTCTGGTTGAAGTTCGTCAGTACATGTTTCATTGTGTTTGTTTGATATTGTAGTTTGTCGAGCGCGGTGATATTAAATTTTTTGCTATATGATTTTTTTTATTATTAAAAAGTAACGATAATTTTAGGCTGACATTGAAAGAATATTGGGATTATATGTACACACTTAAAGTAACAAAGAAATCATGTGTTTGATAGATCATGAATTTTCTTATCATCGATGGAGAACAAATTTTAATAGTACATCCTTTAGATTGTGTTTTCAATACAAACTATTGAGAGGTTATGTTATATAAGATTTAACAGGATAAAATTGTACTTACTTGTGATAATCCTAAATATATAGAAACAGTTTCAGATATGTACAGGAACCTTCCGTCAGCGGCCACGGAAAGTGCGAACCCATCCAAGGACTGCGAACAAAAAACAACAACAATTAATACACAAATAAAAAATCAATTTAACTACTACTAAACACCCCGAGTAATCGAATTTTACAAGAAAAATCGATACAAATTGCACGAAATCGATATTGACATCTGTCAGTTTTGACAGATGTCAATATCGATTCAATAGTGACATGACAGTTGCAACACTAGCTATACTGTAAATGACAGTTATATCGAAATATTGTTTGATTTTACCGAACAGTGTGTAATGTATTGAAAAACCACGTTTCATTATAGGTAAACAATAGTTTTGTATTAAAACCGGTCACGGTTTATGCGCAGGCGCTGGCGTGAAACTGATCTTGGTAAGTACGGTTTGCGCAACAAAACATTTTATATAAAATATACTTTGTAAACAAAATTTAAACTTGAATAATATATAGAAAATAAGACTATTACTTTCCCTTATTGCTACCAATTTGCTGCTGCTTTCGTGTTTCAATGTCCACTAAAAAACCAATTGTATCATCATCTAGACTGTAGTTTTTTAAAACAAGGTTGTCTTGTAGGTACCTAATAAGATGATTAATATAATAATATAGTTATTTTAGCTTCGAATACTAGACTACTTACTACGATTTTTCTTCAACGCTTTTGAATGAAGCACAGTGGGTACAAAATTAACTTATTTGAGAATGAAAAGAAATAGATGTCTGTATACTTAGTCTAAAGAACCGGATTTAATCCCTAAGTGCTCAATTTGAACCGTCGACACGCCGAATTACTGATCAAATTGATCTATTTTTTTTGCACACCGTACATAGAAGTAATAGTTCTACGTCCAACATCAATTTTGTGACGGTCAGCAAAAAAAGTAAACAAACGGACGATTGCCGTTGAAAAACTCCACGAGCCAAAATTACTAAATGGATGTAGAGTTAACTAGATGTGGTACCTGAGATGCTGTTATATTATCTACTAAGCTAAGTAGGTAGGTGTTTTGTTATCTCAATCTCAATTGTTAAAATTAATGCCTACGTATTGGAAGTCAGTTCAAGTTTTACATTAATTTGAGGTCTTTAGGTCATTATTCGACATATTTTAAGAGTTAAATTAGTTTAATTAGCTAATTTTATTATTCGTGGCAGTCTGGAAGAGTGTCCCCGTTTGATCCTCGATTATAGAGAACGGAGAAGATTTCTGGTGGTATAAAACACGGTGCAGAGAGTAATGGAGGATTTCCACGGGGTCACAAAATGTAAATCCTTTTACTATGGGGTAGGGTTATGCTGATTTTGACTGATATTGTCGGCATTATCATTTTACTTTCACAAATTATCGAATAAGCTTGTATTTACATTATTTTTTGTAAATTGAAGTAATATTGCTTCCAGCACTTTTATTTTCTGAGCTTGAAAATAAAAGTGAAACATTTCTTTGTGAAACATGTGAAACATGTCTCAGAAACATTTCTCTACTAATAGTTTATTAAAATCCATGTTTATGCCTGCATGCAATCCACACGATATATATGTAATTATTAATAATTTAAAAAACAGCAACAGTGCAGGTATTGATGACATAATCACTAAAGTAGTTAAATATGTGGCAACTAAAATCTCCCCAGTCTTAAGTTATATAGTAAATTTATGCATAGAAACTGGTACTTTTCCTAACAGCTTAAAAGTGTCTGTTATCAGTCCATTGTTTAAAAAAGGCGATAAACACGACCCTAAAAACTACAGGCCTATTGCTCTACTTCCAATATTTTCTAAAATCATAGAAAAAATTATATATAACAATCTCTACTCCTATTTGGAAAATAATAATATATTAGCAAACGAACAATATGGGTTTAGAAAAAATAAAAACATAAATATGGCCATATACAGATTTCTAGAAAAAGTAATCACAGGTATAGATAATTCTACACCCACGAGCGCCTTGTTTATGGATCTAACTAAAGCATTTGATTACGTAGATTTAAAAATATTAGAATTTAAATTGGAAAACCTTGGAATAAGGGGTAATGTCTTAAACCTAATAAAATCTTACTTAAATAACAGGAAACAAATTACTAAAATAAAAAAGATCTGCCCTATTACTAAAATCGAGGTAACATACTTATCTTCGCCAAAACTTATAAAATATGGAGTACCACAAGGCAGTGTACTTGGGCCTTTATTATTCCTAATATATATTAATGACATGCCCCAAGTTACGCCACATCCAATGACTTTGTTTGCCGATGATAGCACTGTTTTGTTCAACAAGCAAAGTCAAGTAGGTTTAAAAATTGAAATTGAACAGAGTTTAACCAATATAATTAACTGGCTAAGAGATAATAATCTTCAAATTAATTTAGAAAAAACTAACATTATTTCTTTTAAACAGAGAATAAAGTACCCGGACCTTGACGTACGTTACGAAAATAAAAGAATTAAAGAAATCGTGCAATCAAAATTTTTGGGCCTATGGCTGGATGAAGGAATGACATGGCGTAAACATACTGAACAAATTATAAAAAGAATTAACCAATATCACTATGCATTACATAATCTAAGCAAAATTGCAAACCGCGAAACAGTTCTAACTGCTTACCATGCATATGTGTCCTCGTTGTTACGCTATGGCATAATTTTTTGGGGAAACTCTTCAGATCGAGAGCTAGTTTTTAAAGCCCAAAAAAAATGTTTGCGAGCAGTGTGCAAGCTGCAGGTTACTGATAGTTGTCGGCCGTACTTCATAAACCTTAAATTATTAACTCTTCCATCTATATATATACATGAAGTAGCTGTGTTTGTAAGGAGAAATTTTAACCTATTTGAAACCATTAATTCCAAACGCCACAAATACACACTTCGCATAAAACCACATAAAACAGCTCTATTCTCAAAGAGTATATTAGGTATGGCTCCAAGAATTTTTAATAATCTACCTTTACTCATCAAAAAGACTGAAAATTTTAACAACTTTAAGAAACTACTCTTAGAATTTTTAATTGAGAAGGCTTACTACTCGGTCAATGAATATTTAAACGACAAATTTTGAAAAAATATCATCCTTTTAAAATGTATAGAATAATATCCGATTTATTTAAATAACTTTCTTTAATATATAATAATTTTGATAAGATTTTGATAAAAAATTCAAAATAATAATATGATGATTATTATACTATAATATACTGTAATATAGTATAAATTAATGATAACACATATGTTATAAGGCCGCATGTATTAATATAGTATAAATTAATGATAATACATATGTTATAAGGCTGCATGTATTAATTTGATTATTACAGTCAAACCATATTTGTATACCTTCTAAGGTGAAACATAGTGCAACTAAAATGTAATTTTCCACCAAGTGTACCACCTATGTTTAACAAATAAATAAATTTGAATTTGAATTTGAATTTGAATTTGATTCATGACACAATATCCAAGCCTATTTTCATCAAGGTAACTACCACTTCCAGTGCCTTTATATCTCATCTTAATCCAAGATCATAATGAGATGCACGGTTGACAAAATACATAGTGATGGATAACTTTTTATTATAAATCCGCGTCTAAACGGTACTCGGCAGAGCAAAAAACCTGGATTATAAACTTAATAGACTATTGTGTGAGCCAGGCTTTATTCAAAAGTGTTTGGACGTGGTCCTTGTTACTTTTAAAAGTATAAAGAGAGCTTTTAAAAGTCGACTATCGACATTTTGTTGTTTTTTTAGGAAGAAGTTTCAATTAAAATTTGTGGAAGTGAGAATTAACTATCGAGGAATGATAAAAAAGTATACCGATAAATAAATTGCAGGAAGTTGAAACTTGAAGAGTATCATTTCATAAGGTTTAATTGTTATTTAACGTTCAAATTGAAGCTTTTGCAAACAAAAATAACATAAAAAGGAATTCATATTGCCTCTATACGTCCGATAGAGACATGATTAAACAGACCACAAACACTTCTATTCGGAGTGACAGTAACGTCAATTTATAACGCTCAAATGTATGAAAATGTCAGTCAAATATAAAATAAGGTATAGTCCTTATTTTTAAATTTCAAAGTTACTATATCACCACTAGAGAAATTGATACTAAGATATGATAAATAAGACTTAATTCAATCAACGAAAGACTCTATTTTACTTCACCTTTTAACCTCGATCTATTCACTTAACCAAACAAAACAGAGACAAAAAATAAAACAAATCTTAAACAAACTACAGTATAACAATACATGTTAGAAAACCACGTTCCTTAACGTACGTCCTTAATTTTTTCATAAAAAAACGTACTTGTCAGCAAAACGGTTGATTTTCTATACAATGTGTAAAAAACAAGGAATCACGTACAATGGTTATTCGATCGAGAATAGAAACCACAGCGCCCACAATATTATAATGACTGATCGATTGCAAAAATGATAATTTACGTGATATTAGAATAAGATCAATGCATTTTAGGGTTAAGGTCTTATTTTAGAACCCTGGAATCTTAGGTTGATATAAAAGTTTGGACGTTCCTTGAGTCTTTTAAATTTAAAATCTGAAGGTCTACCACCACGTCTTAAAGTAATATTTTCATGTTTATAAAAGCGTGACAAAGCAATACACGGAATAGAGTTTCATCTCTCTTCTGTACTTAGCATTATATTATTTTAATATGTGGTCGAAGGCCCTGTTTTCATTTTAATATCGTGACTTATCTCCAAAAGTAAAATGTTTTATTTAAGAAACGGATTGCAATTTTTTTATTTTTAGTGCAATTGGAAAACTATTTTTGAAAATAAACCCACTTTGCCTAAACCTAATCTATTGCCCTAAAATATCTTCTAAAACTGCATAACTACTATTACAAGTAGCTATTTACAGTATAAATACATCTATATTCTATGAAACGTTGTACGGAACCAATCACAATACAACATTCATACTTGACCGCATTTTTTGTTTATCCCTAGACTTGCAACATAGTATATGACTGACTATGTTCATTATCTTTATTATGAAATTTCAAGAAATCTGTGAAATATTAAATTGAGTTTTGTTAACCGTTGTATCGTGTGTCTTTTGTATGTTTTCGATTGTGTTTTGTTGGTAAAAAGGCGTAAAGTCGGCCAACAGATTGCTTAATGGAAAGCTAAGTTCAAATAAGTATATTGAACGCGCGTGCCTTCCATTTTTTTGCGGTATGTTACGAAATTGTTAAGTTTTGTATATTGTTGTTTGGGAACTTCTATAAGATTATATTCGTGTTTCTTTCCTCGTACTTGAATACCTAGAATTTTATCCCACATGCCTCCTTCTATTTTTTTTTTAAATTAAATAGCAACAATTGATTTCTTCCTTGATTTTAATACTATAGGGCAAAAAGTGGAATCAATGTTAGTCAGTATCTATCTTCTTGTATATCATTGGTATTAACTTAAATATATGTTACTTAGGTGGCTACGCGACTTAGAATCCAGATGTATGTAGAAAAAGAAAATAAAGGAAATTGTTTTAAATATTACGAACCTTGGATATTCTCTTGATTGATCACATTTTTATTAACTATAGGACCTACCTAACATCGACTTGTAAAAGAAACCTTTTCAAATTTCCATAAAAAAGTTACCTCGGGTAAAAAAAATATTTTCAACCTATCGAATCATTTCTATATATTTTTTGTTTTCCTCAGAGATTTTAGTAAACATTTTCCTCCACCAAAAGTCTTAATAACTTGTGGTAAAGAATGGACATAGCCATTTAGAAACTTTTTTACTTTTTAACGTACAAGTGCTATTTAAAGGCAACGTCGTGATCATTCTATTTTTGTATATTGTTGGTAATCTATATGAGTATTGCTGTGTCATCGTTACTATGTAAGTACAAGTTTTTGCAAGGCGCATACAACCAGGTCCTAAAGTTAGAACTTTTCAGGTGTGAAAGAGATGGCTTTAGACGTTGTAGAGCGGCATCTCTGTTCCGCAACGACAATTTTACTTTGCGAAGTGGTTGTAGATACTCTGGTTATAAATTATTTCGTTCGTTTCGTTTACTATATAATTAGTGAGTGGAAATCTAAACATACCTGTAATATATGCGTTCCTTGATGTTGTTCAAACAGTTCCATAGCCAGCCCTATCGCCGTCCGTCTGTTTTGGGCACCTGGAACAAAACAAAACACAAATATTAATTAAGTGCAAGTAATCATTGTTGTAAGCCTTTTGGTGTCCACAGCTGGGCATAGACCTCTCTCTCCTAAGTTCAGGTCAGTACAAGTAATTGGTGGTATCCATATAAATTTTGGGGTAAGTCAGAGGAAATCCTCGTTTTCATCATTATTTGCTTGAAATCCCTTACTAAATGTAAGATATTTTTGAATAATACTTTGGGCCAATATTAGGTGTACGATCTTATAATAAACTAGCTGTTGCCCGCGACTTCGTCCCCGTGCATAGAAGCCAAAACATGTTCCATTGTATCTTCGCTCCTATTAGTCGCAGCTTAATGGTATATAGCCTAAAACCTTCCTCGATGAATGGTCCATTCAACTCGAAATTTTTCAATTTGGACCAGTAGTTCCTAAGATTAGCGCGTTCAAACAAACAAACAAAATCTTCAGCTTTATATATCAGTATAGATTAAAATAGTTTTGCTTCTGAGCTCTCTTATTTGTGCAAAAACAATGCAATTCGCTTTATTTTTGGCCAATATAAGGTGTACGATCTTGTAATAAATTAAAATAGTTTTGCTTTTGAGCTTTCTAATACATTAGAACATGAACGATGAATTTTATTTTATTTGTGTACTCTTGTTTTTGTATAATAAACGTCGCCAACATCTCAATCGACTAAAGCCTGATTCAGTTCAGCATTTAGGTACTGAGACGCGTAAATATTCTTACTTTATGTATCCATTCAGGTTTCTTTTAAATCTATTTCAGTAGGTACTAGAGAACAAGGGAACAATGATCCAGCCGCTACTGTTGCATGGATCCTGTGCGATCGTATCAGCGGTGTCGGGTTGCGCGCGCGCAGCCTGCTTTACGATGACGTACGCACGTGGTTTATGAGTTTTGTCCGTTTAAAACTTAAACTGGATGAAAGATGAAGATTTAAATGTTTTTGTTTTATTGTTTAATTATTAATATTATTGTTGGGTGTGTGTGTATCCTTTGTTGTTGTTTTATTCAAGTGTGATTGCATTTCATTTATTATTGGCCTGTCCTGTAAGAAATTGTATTGATATATTTTTTCAGTGTAACATTTTGATTGTCTATTGATAGTCAAGTTGTTATAGTATCTTTCAATGATTATCGCATATTTAAGCTTAAGCAAATTGGTAAAAGTCATCCCATCCCAAAAAAAAAAAACATTTTCCGAAGATTTTTACAGTTAGACAGTAGACAACCATCTACATCAACTAGATACCTATACAACTGATAGTAAACTTCACAAAAATCAGTAAAAACTCCCAAACATGCCAACGAAAGTGGTCTTCAATGTTTTAACGTCGCGCAAGGACACGCGTACGGCAATCGTGACTTCAGTTCGTGACGTCGGCGGACAAACATACAGACAGACGAACAGACACGACTGGACATTAGGGAACTGTAGCAAACGATGTTCGAGTTTTGGTGATGGGAAATATTTTGCGTAATGGCTCAGTTTTAGTGGTCGAAAGTGTAATTGAAGGAGGGAAGTCGTTTTTGGATATCCTGAGCTAAGTTTGTTTTTAAAAGAATATGAATAAGACAATTTAGTAGAGCAAATTCATATCAAATATAAATATTGATGAATGATATAAGTTTTATTTGTATTGCGTTATAATTAAGACCCAAGAAATGTCTTATTTTTTTGGTAAAATTACTTTCGATTTAAAAAGCCTGACTGCAGCAAAATTTCGGATCTTCGCAAGCAAAAACCTTCGCCCACCTCAGCCAACCTCAATAAATCAATTATCAATTAACTCTGCCAATTCAGGTATATTCGCAGACTTTTACATACATATCCAAATAAGCCAATTACAACAAAATAATTTCAGAGAAACTTTGCACCTAACCAACGACATGACTCATAAGCCGATACTATCACAACCATTAACAACTATAACAAAGACATTTTCTCAAGAAAACTTCACGAGTTTAAATATCATTTGCCTGCATTATAATATACAGCGGAAATCCATGTTTATCGTGACGCGACCGCTGTGGCGGCGTTTAAACTTATTACATACACATGACGCACCGTGACTCTGTCTAAGTTAAATTTCCCGCGGTTTATTGTTTTAGAAGTATCTCTACATTCCTTTTGAACGATGGTGACTGAATGCTAATAATACAATTATGGACTTATGTAACTATACTAACTATTGATGTGAAGTTAGAAGAGCTTTTGTTAAAGATTATATGAAATTGGATGGCACGGATAGCCGAATAGTAAAGGTTACTAAGCCAAATCTGTTGTGCGTGTCGTGTAACAGGTTCGATCCCCGCGTAGGTCAGGTATTTTTGCGATTCTCGAACGCTTATCCTGATTCTGAATGTCTTTTTGCATACAAACTTTTTGGAATCTCCTCTCGATACGAGCATTAATGGTAACTAGACTAAATGATGATTTTTTTTGTATATGTGTTACCTCTTCACACTCAAACGGCTTGACCGATCCCGATAAAATTTACTATGGAGGTATTTGACACCTTGAATTAACAGATAGTATACTTTTATCCGACAGCGTTAAAATGAGATTAATGATGTTGCACCTATAACCGATATCGAAGCGAACGAAGCCGTGAGTAACAGCTAGTTTAATATAAAACAAATACACAACACAAAACAATATTATTTTCATATCGCACGATCGTAAGTTATCCTTTAAAAATAAGACTAGTTCTCTACAACTTTATACGGCGGTAGGGTGACCATAATTCAACGCTTTCAGCGGACTGTCCGGCTCTTGTTACAGGGCTACCGTACATGCTTCGCTATGACGTAGTACTGTACGATGTCCATAAACTGGATTTTAGTGTGAGATAACAAAGGTATTGTGTTGTTGGCTTGTTAAAGAAATTATATTTTTGGTTTGTTTTTAGTAAATATTATTTTTGAAAACAAAAATGCTATGACTGGACGCTACGGTAGGTCTAATTAGTGTTTAGCAGTTATCTTTGAGATTGACAAAACATTTAATAAGAATACTTAGATATAAACTTCAATATTTAAATTGATTGTAAAAAAAACTTAATTATTTCGACGACGCGTTTGAAAAAATAATGCAGTGTAAGGCTATGTATTCAAATAAAGTAAAATATAAGTAGGCTTCAAACAAACACCTATAACTTTTAGCATCATGTTAGTAAAAAAAGCACATTGTCTCGAAAAAATACAGTTAATGATTTCGTTCACTTAAATTTTCTTAATAAATATAACCATACTCACCCTACAGTCATGCAAGCCGGCATATCAAAGCGAGCTCGAGTCAGTTTTGTTGAATTAAATCGTAATAAAGAACACGCAGGGGCTATCGCGGCATCGCACGGGTTAAATATGTCCCATCCGCTAAATCTGGCCATGTGAAAATACTAGTTCTTGGATGGATATACCGAAATGTGGTAGTTTAAAGTTGGATCAAAATGGAAGTCCTCTTGATGGCATATATGCAATTGGGGAGACCTATGTCACGCAGACGAATATGGGCTGATAATGATGGTGATAAAATTAGTTGGGACTATACATGATGGTCTATTAAGCTAGGGTTTTTTTTAGGGAAAGAGGTATATTCTCGTATTAATAGGGCTTGATTACGAGCTCACTGTGCTTGCTAACGAGCTGTGTAGCTTGACTCGTAACAAAAAGCCATTTTTTTGGATTCCAGTAGTGACCTTAGTGACCTATCAACGAAAACTAAACTATAATCATAATGACTTGCTACAGGAACTTTAATTCAAATATAATTACAAAAGAAAAAGTCAATATACAAACTAATATAGCGAGTAAACCTACGCCATTTAACTTGGTCAACCCCCGGCTGCCGGCGTACAAATTTTTATTAACGACGATAAGACTCCGTATAATTTTCTCATTACACCGCTTTTCCCTTAAGTCAGATATTGTCGCCATCACGACGTAATTTGTAAAGGCATTAGCAGATCATAAAGTTAGGTTATGATGGGTTTAATGATAGCATTCTTTCTTGAAGGGAGGTTATTGTAAATTGAGCGTTGAGTTATGGCGGTTTTAGCAGTAGAATGAAGCTTGTTGTTTGTGATCAATTGGGTAAAAATATACTTTCTAGTCATAGTCAAAATTAAGGAATTGCCTATGTTTAAGCTTACGTTATTGTTGCCGGGGTTTTAGGTATGAAATTAAGTATATTTTTTTTATGTCAGTAAAAAATAGAATAATGATTAACGTATTTTTCTGTACTTTATGAGCCATGAAGTTTGTTGCCGTAAGTCTGTAATATAAAAAGTATAGGTAGGAACTGATTATGTATTAAAACCTTTTTATTTACAGTGTAAATAGAAATAGAAAAGAATTCTATTTTCAAAACCAAACCATCCCTTAGTTCATTTGTTAAAACACATCGGTCCAGTCGGTAAATTTAATAAGCACCCTCAAGGTGGTCAACACTTACCAATTTATCGATTTGATGCCAAGTAAAGACTTGGCTGCATTTACACCGACGCGTAACAGAGTTTGAAACAAGCGAGCTTTCTTAACAAGCAAATAATATTTAAAATGTCGCAAAAATACCGTTTTTGTAGGTTTGGTGTGCTGTTCAAGACGCAGTAAGAAAAAGCAATAGGGTAGGTAGATTTAGGCCCAGGAAATATTTGTTTTGGTGATGAAGGCTTTTGGTTTTGATACAAACGTGCTCTTTGATTTAATAATTATTTGTTAGTTTATTTATTCATAAAAACGTGAATTAAAATATACTTTCGCATAATTATGTCTTGTAAAATAACTCAATCAGTTGACATTTGGTTGGTTGCTTGCCAAATAATTACCATGTCGATATGAATATGACTTAAATACATTTTTTATCCTTTATTCAAAGATTTTCAGATACAACCCCACTGCTGCCGGCTTCTCTCAAAGTATAAATGCTATCTACATTAATTATAGTCATTGGCACAAAATTACATATTCCACAAAAAAACTTTATTTTTTTATATAAAAAAACTGGATAAATAAAATAATAAAAGGCTGAATAAATATCCTGTAAATGGTTGTTCGCCGCATTGCTACGGTGCAACACTTAACCCCCAAAAGCTCATGGCTATATTTATCGATGGCGAGCAATAATTTGGTCTTATTTGCCCGTTTGGACATGTGCGTCCGACCGCTAACATTGACACTGGAGTGTTAGCACAACGCCGAAATTAAATAAAACTCACCACTAATATGCGAGGGTCCGTCAAGACTTCCAAATTGGGCCTTTTTTGCAGTTTTTCTAAGACAATTGTGTGGAGTGTTTGTTAAAATGGTTTTGTTTCTTCATACATAGGTTAGCAAGGTGGTGTGAGGTAGAAAAGAGGCGATAAACGATTCAGATTGGTATTGGAAGTTTATTTTTAACAATTTATTTTTGTATGTAATTATTTCAAAAGAAAATTGTTCCTCATAATCTAGAATTACTTTACTTTTATTTGGGTTTTAGTTTTTTTTTCCATGACTGTTCTAATAAGACTGTTAAGACAACGTGAATTTAATAAGTATCTTAGATATTCAAAGTTGTACGTATTGCTTTTTTTGTACATTATTTCATCTGAGATCTAAAACAGAAAATATCTCTACTAGTTTGCTCCATCAAAATAAAATATGAACCCTGCCAGTTCCTCTGTCTTCGTCTAATCAACATCATCCAGAAAGGTATAATACCGACTGCTATCTACCACTCTAAGACACCTATCAATATTCTCCTATAAAATTCTTAGACCCTCCCTCAAAAATAACACAAGTTAGGCGCGTTGATTGCGAACCCCTGGGGGCGCCACTTGACCGGAACTCGGGACCTCTAATGAAGAATTACCGCCCTTTGTAGACCAACCTCCTTATTTGACAGCGGTAGAAGTTTGAAAAAAAGTTTAGGAAAAGTTCATTTTAATAGCTTATGTATTGTAATAATAATTAGCTTCATTTGAGGGATAATTGTATCTGGTCAAAGTCAAACAAATAAAATTTACAAGATATTTCTCAAATATTAGTTTCATAAAAGAAAATTTATATTTGAGTCGTTTTGGTAAGCACTGTAAGTATGTATTGGCTCTTGTCTTTCACTAAATCATTTCTTAAAGCGTAAAAATAATCATTGATCTCAAAAGTATGCTTTTAATATAAAGAAAAAAAATGCAACCAATTTAGGATATAACAATCCTCCATTTGCTACACTCAAAAAGTACTTCTACGAAAAACCACCCACAATTTCACGAAAAAATAACGAAAAAAAATCACAATTCCGATACAATAATGAATTGTAACTAGCCAATTACACGGGCGGCCAACCCTTCATCCGCGACGCGGGGTCCAAAAGACCCGACACTGTCCGACAGGCCGAAAACGATCGATACCAAATAAAAATAGCTACAAAATCCCGGAAAACGATCCTACATTCAGGACACGTACTGTCAATATAGAAGCACAGGGCGATGATTGTGATGCACCGGCTGAGGGACGGACAAAAATGGCGCTGGTGACTATTATAGATTGAAAGTAATGGTTCATTCGTTTAGCGGTTTTGTTATGACTGGAAGTTATGATTTTTGTATTTATTTTCCGTGCTCCTTAACCTATATGCCTTAAAGTTCACACTATTCTATATTTATAAGAACATAGCAAAAGCAACATGTTTTTTTTCATCACTTAGACGTCTAAATTTAATTATCTATTGAGCACTTGATTTCTCTCTTACTTTATCCAGCGCCTTCTTTTTCAGTTTATCACCACTACAATGTCAAAGTTATAGATAAAATGAACTGAAATATAGACTCCATTTTGTCTAATGATTCTCAAAGTTTCTCATAACCTATCATAATTCTATAGGTATGCATATTACTCTTTTCGTAATAGGTAGAGGGCATTAGGTATTTTTCATATACCTACAAAATACAATTTCTTTCATTAGAATTTAATTACCAGTCACAAAGAATCTAATACTCATCGCCACACAATACTGTTTACCATATTAATAAGGCGGCACCTATTTAATTATATCCGGGCGGGTCGCATTATGCCCGGATTAGAAGTTGAAGGGTTAACGTATTGACCGGGAAAGAATCCGGGATTAAGACGTGTGGGTATTGTTAAGTATTAATGGCGGTGTTTTGATGTGTTAGTGTGAGTAGGTAAGGTATATGAGAGGCAATTGATTAACTCTAGTGGGTTGATTATTTTACTTGTTTTAATTCAAATAGAAGTTCAAAGTATAGTATATCTATTCTTCTTTTAATTATCTAGACCAATGTCCTAAAGATAAATAGTTTGTGAACAGAAAAGGATTGGACTTGAAAAATATGTTTGTGTTAAATAGTCCGTCCAATAGTTAAATAGTGTCTTCAAATAATAATCAAGAAAGTACATACGACTTTAAAAAGTTACATTGCTACTTTGCCTGTGATTGAACCTGCAACTCGTGTCTACGAATCTATGCATAGAACCACAAGGCCACCGCGAATCGTTACTATAAACAATATAAGATCGCTTATTCCACAAAAATCTACCAAAAACACAATATCCAGTACAGAATGTGTCGGGACTAACCCGTGTGTCGCGCTCGGGGTACTATTTTCCCTTATTTATTGTTATTTTTCTATTTCGCCGGCAGATGTGCCGCACTATGATTTACGGACGTCTCGTATTAAGGAACGGACGTGAATTATAACGCCAAGTCGCTACCGGTCAGGGAAAACTTGTTTTCTATATTTTACAGTGAATTACGTGTTTTTCTTTCGATTTATAGACATTTAATCGGATGTTTTAGTTGGTTTTGGTATCAAATAAATTACCAGCTATTATTAACATGCTTTGATTATTTTATGTGCTGTTTAAAGGATATTTTATTAAGGTCCGATTTTTCAATCGTCAGATAACTTTTATCTGAGGAATAAATATGGCCGTTTGACATATTTTCTATACAAAATCTGTCAACGTCAAACATATTCGTCGAATAATAGTTATCTGGCGATTGAAAAATCGGCCCTAAGACTATTTTTACTTGAAATTTACTTTTAATGGATTTCCCTAGACTTTGTTAACACCTTATACGAAAAAAAACATAACTTGCAATTTTTTACCACACTTTTTTCATCCCAATCAATATTTATACCTAATTTATCGGAAACGAAAATGCAATATCACCTCATAAAAGATTAACGTAACCAGTTAAAATCACACGTCTGTTCAACGCGAGAGCGAACGCCCTTATACCCATAAATCAATGGTGCTGCCACCAAGCAGGCAATATGGGGAACGAAACATGTGTTTACACAGAAGTTAATTTGTCGAATTTATCTGCCTTGTCTGTATTGAGAAATATGGCTTCTTATTGTGTTTTGTTTTATACTGTTTCGATTATATATTTCAGCTGAAATATTTTGTTTGTGAACTTCGTGAGACGTGATGAGTTTAATTATCATTGGGAATGCTTTTTTTAATTTATATTTTTATTAATTATTTATAAGAGATACAGTATATATTTATTTTATTTCAAAACCGTACTTATAACTAAAGGAGTGAACTTTTGGAACCGTGCACCTTGAGTCTTTATTGTAACGTTTTGAAACTGCCTGGAAATCGGCCTATTTGAGATAAAATTCTTGATTTAGATAGAACATTTACTAAGCTTAGAATTGGAAATTAAAGTAGAAAAAAGAAAAATAGTTAAATAGAATTATTCTTCAAAAGTTTTTAGTTAAGTAAGTTCACTGCAGTGAGCGGGTTAAGTTATGTAATTGTAATCAGTCTTAATTGCTTTTCTATTTCTGTTACGATCACGTTTTCTTGCAAACTGCTTTAATTAAATTAAATAAGATTGTCTGCACTCTATTAATAGATAATTAAGTTCTGAAGAAATATTTTAAATAACTAATTAGCAAATTTGAGTCTGGAAAGAACGTTCGTTCGTTCCGGAGATATTTGGTTTAGAACATAATTGCTTTTTTTTTATTTTAGAGGAATATCTACTTTCCTTAGCTATTACGCCATTAGCCAATACGAATACTGTTAGTATGCTTTCTTGTTAGTTTCTATGTATCTCAGTTTATACAGACTCTTGGCTACCAGTCTAACCTGATGCAGCTAAGTACCAGTGTTTTACAAAGGGCGACTGCCTATCTGACCTTCCCAGTTACCTGGGCAACAGCGCCTTAGTAGACTGGTTGTCCGACTTTCTACCCTTAACGACTGTCAAAGCTGTGTATAACAGCCAGGACCCTCAATTGAACCCGTTTTGACATAGATGGTCACCCTCAACGGCCTCAACGGACAACATACGATCGATCAACTTGTGCAGTTATAGTTCAGTTGTAGATCATTCTAGATAAATCTTTCACACTATTTAGCGGGACATTAATAGTTAATATATCCTCTCAATCAACTATCCGGTCCTTAGAACATGCCCGTCACTCAATTACTTCACCATCATTCACTATAATTGACGTCAAATTGGCGTCGTTGACATTTTGTGTCAGACGAATAAATTAGAATGTTAAAGGTACGTATAATTACAGAATTTATGACATGTTCGTGGTCTGATTATAATTGAGTAGAAGTAGATGTTTTGATTCATGAAGTTACAACTAAGTATGTAAGTTCTTTTTGTGTATAATTTTTATAGTCTCTGATATGAAATGAAGGATAGGTAACATGAAAAGAACTGTTTGATTGCTTTTTTTCTAAATGACAGAACTCAACTTTTCAACTCAACTCAACAACAAACAAAACTGAAAGCGAGCTTTTTTGAGTTTTCTATTTTCGAGTCTTAAGCAACTAAGATATTTAGATTTTAGAAGAGACTGAAACAATGGGTAAATAAAACGTAATGTAAAACTTCTATCTAATCGATTTCCTGTCAAATGTTACAATTCCCGACATCGATGATTCATTCATGACTCAATTCCTGAAAACCAAAACACAACAGTTAAAAAATCACCTTCACGATTCCAAAAAACAACCTAATCATCATCATTGTCTAAGCCACAAGACGCCGCACAGTGGTAACAATTAAACACGCCAGTACAAAATCATCAAACGAACCCTAACAGAATTTAAATACGAGTCACGTTCGCCAAATAACCACCACTAACAAGCGGTATATCGGTTGCACTGATTGTTAATTGATTAGATTAAAAATTTTGTCCCAATTCATCCGCGTATTGTTACATTGGGGGGCGGCCCTAACGAATTAATTAGTTATTTTTAATGTAAAAGGTGTATTTTACAATTTGGATGTTGACAGATGGATTATTAGATAAGCTTGTTCGTTTCTTTGGGTCTGTGATCTTGTTACGATTTTGGTGTTTAGAGATGGTGACGCCGTTTTGGGGTATTTATTTAAGCGAATGATACAGTCAAGTTTTAATTTTGTGTTTTTGATTAATATTCTTTGACTTTTTTATGTTTTTGGTTATTAATACCTACGTTTCTTACTTTTATTTGATTCTATAAGAATAATTGGACGAAAATGGTAAATGTGCTTCATCGTCGATATTATCATTACTTTTATTTTATTAAAAAGAAAAATACAATTTAGTCTATGATTCATATTTTAGTTTTGAAGAAAAAGATAGATTTTTCTTCCTTATTTTGTTTTGAAAAATATTCCCCAAAATCCATTTTATTCCCCACAATAGACTGAGGCCTAAACTGTTTATTATACAAACGCATGCATTTAAAGCTTTCACAAGCCCTTTATAGCAAACATAAGTGATGTATGAACACAATAAATTGCTGAACAATTCTGATGCAACACATGAGACAATTTTTACGATACGAAGTACATTTCCCAAATACCTTTCCAAATCTTTATTGCATACGCGAGTGTATTCAAACTACAAAATTTATCCACACAATAACATTTTGTAAGACAATTTTGACACCCCTAAACGCTCATGTTTTATTATCTTGAATATTTTTATTTGAATACGCAACTGTGGGTCCCACCTCTAAAATTGAGTTAAAATGACAGTGGCATACGTAGTGATTCGCCCCGTGGTCGCATTAAGCGCATTAGGGGCCAAAATTGGATTTGTCGTGGGGCGTTTTATTGGTACACTTGTTACGAATTTTAGAGCACTGTGCGTTTAAAAAGCTCTTTGTCAAGGTGACAGTGAAGAACATCTATTTATTGTACACATTTGTATTTTTAATAGAATAAATACGTATCTCTTATTTCTGTAATATAGTAGGTACCTTAATAAGAAAAGGTTGTAAATGAACTTTGTTTAAATCAAAATAAGCAGCTTAATTATTTCTGTGTGACATTTAAATGCGGTCATGATGCAACATGTCTCAGAATTAACTTGGTAATTAGATTATATCAATCACTTACACATGCGTAAACATTTACATGTAATAAACAAATTTATATGTAGATACAGAAGACTGAGACGATTTAAAACGACGGAAGTAAGATGCTGCTACATGCAGTAAATAGCATTTTCTCGTCTACAAAATAGTAACATTTCTGCTTAAAAAGCTTATTGACCAGTCACCGATTATTTATTTTTTTTAAATGACTGTGGATATTTACAATGTGAACATACCACTATAATATACGATCTATGTGCAAGTTGCTTACTACTTTTCATTATTATATTCATTTAAATATTGCTAAAAAAAATAGTAAGTAAGTTGTGAAAATTACATTCACTTTTATGAGATACCATTTTTTGCATTAATTAATTTATCACATACCTGTTCCACAAGAAATACTCTTGGGCAGAAGTTTATAAAGAAATAACAGCTTCAGTTTTACGAATATAAGACAGAAAAGAAACAAACAAAATATAGATCCTATCTACATGTACCTATAGTCTATGTAGGTACGGTAGGTACGTACTTATTCAATAAAGCTCATATGCAGGTTGATTTAGTAAAACAAATGTTTTTTGCTCGAATGCATATATCAGTGTCCCCTGACAAGGCATATATTTGTACACGCCTCGTCTCCCTGTGTTTTGATTTACCTATTTGAATTCGTACTGTGGCTGCTTTTGTTTAAATATTATTGTTTTTTTTTGTCTTCGAGAGTGTAAAACTCATTTTTAATAAGTAATTATTGTATTAAAACAGATCTTTTTCTATAAACAAAACAAAAATTGGGATCGCATGAAATTTTTCGGAGTATTTAAACTACAAAACTATGCGTTATTCGAAAAGACAAGATTTTTAAGATTTGAATTCGAAACTCTACATTTACATACTATGATCTCTACTTACTTAATTTTAATGAAATATGTTCAGCAGTAAACATTCTAAAACGTGCTAAACACTTAAAACCAAAGAAAATCACTAGTCTCGGAAACTCCAATAATTCCGTTCCACGACTAATAACCGCCAATCACTAGAACCTATTCTGCCGACAGTACTTGTTTTGCTCCCAGTACAAGGGGCGAGGTAACGCGGTTAGCAGACAATGACTTGACGAAGGCAAATCTGATTTGCGAACCCTCCGCGTTATTTTAAAGCTAGTCTGTCATTTTGCATGGTAGAGGGTTGCAATTGGATATTTACGGTGTAAATTTAGAGGTAACTTAGTTTAAATTGTAAAGGATTATGGTTTGTTTAAGTATAACACGCGGTTAGAAATGTGTAGGTATAAAAAGGATGCGAAATTGGAAGAATTAATATGGTTTGGTGAAGTTTTTCTTTTGAACTGACTTCAAAAAGTAGGAGTACCTAAAATCCTCATACATTCTGTGATAGTTACGAGAGAAATTCAGACTGAACCGATTTTATTAAGCGTCTTGATCAGCAGACTCTAACAATGTAATTCTAATTGGTTAAATCTAATGAAGTCTAATGCAGTTTAATCACCAAGAAGTCCACACAGTATGTTCAATTTATTTGTAAATAGAGTGGATGTGCTCTACTGAAGAGTTTATTGCTTATTCGTTAACTGCTTATGCGTTTCTTTTCCACAGCTAGAGTACTTAGAGGGCAGTGAAGGTCGGGCGATACTCGGTGCTATCTTGTTTAATGTGACGTTCAAAAACTGCTACTTAGCACTGTCCTATTCTTTAACTACATGATAATATTATAAACGCGAAAGTTTGTATGTATGGATATTTGTTAAACTTTCGCGCAAAAACCTTTGAATGGATTTAGACGAAACTTGGTACACAGATTTATAACCAGGATTAATATATAGGATAGTTTTTATCCCGATTTTCTTTTACCGTGAGATCATTTTCGATCTAAAACAGTCGAAGCCGAGGAACAGCTAGTCTTGCTTAATTTTGTATTACAATAAGAAACCGGTAAGCAACCTTACCTTTCAAAGCCTTACTTGACGGCGGAGGATCGCGACTCCACGGAGGGTCTCCATGTCCGGAAAAGTCTCGTAACTTGAGGTAGCTTATAGTCAGCCTTATGATGGACGCCTTGTCTAACTGGCTGGTGATGGCCGCTGGTAGTGGGAGCATCTTCGCCAGTTCGTAGAACTCGTAGTTCTCTTTGCCTCTCCTAGAGCGCGCTGCGTCTCTACTCTTCTCTTTTCGCAGTTCCAGGATGCTGTAAAGAGATATTAGAGGTTAGATTTGGCGTTGATAGCAGAACTTTGTATAAAAAGAGGTTTAATTTTTTGGGATTTTTTGGGAGTATAGTTTTGTTTGTTTGTGTCATTGTGAAGAATTTTATATTCTTTATACGCGGTTATCCATACGTTGGCTTTTTTTTAATACGTGCATTTTCGTGTACTTAATGTTCCAGACTTAAAACAAGCCAGTTAGAACAACTAAACCGACAATCGAATTAGAGTAGATAGACAATTTCTATTTGTGATAAGTAGACACTTTACTTCTTCTTCATAGAATTTTCCAAAGAACTGACACGTACTTTGTTTAGGATTATAAACTATTGCTTTATTTACATTATTAATTTTTGATAAGTGACTTGTAATTATGTACATCAGTACTAACATACTCGTTACAGAGAGAATCTGTCTACATTAGACAAATGAACTAGTGATGATAAGTCAACTATACTTCTCCGGTATAATATCACCTTTACGTATCTACTTCAAATATCTACATATTCTTTCTCACAATATTTCTTATCAACAAAATATCCGCCCAGTTTCTTGCCCAGCTGTGGGTGTGGCCCCAACACACCCACTGCCCGCCCAAAGGCGGAGTCACTAATGAACACTTTGGACTCATACATTTACATTTAAAACTCGAAATTTGCATTTCAGTTGAAACCGAAAGATGTTTTTGTATAATTACTTTTTAATTTGCATGTTTTTTGTTTTTTTTCGAATTATATTTTAATGCTGTGAGGTAAAGTTCTTTTTTGGTTATTGCGCATTTTGTTATCGTTTGCGACGTTTTTTAATTTAGGTTTAAGTACTTCAAGATAAAAGCGCGGCTTAAGTTTAAAATCATCATCATTGGCCTAGCCTTTTGCCAACTATGTTGGGGTCGGCTACCTAGAATGCGTTTGTAGGCTTATTAAAATCTCAATGATAATCAGTTAAATTATCAAAATCATACCTTAAAACAATAAAAATGTAGGTACATAGTTCAACAATCATTCCTTTCTAACTCCAACGCTTTTCAAACGAGATAATCAAAATAGGTACATTTAAAAGCAGCCTAAAATCTGCTATCAAACCTCTTTTTAAAACCCATATAACCTAATGAAACTAAGCTAAGTCTACATCAGCGGATTTTTTTACAGCCGTACCTAAGGAAGGTGCGAACTAAGCGGAGTGTCCATTTTACGATCGTGTGCGATTACCTTTCTCCCACGAGAGCGCTTTATCGGCACCTGAGTAAGGCTATTCCAAAATTGTCGCTTTTTACGATTTTTTTAAAGGTTCTCTCCGTGTGTCCTGCTCTTTGTTTTGGTGATGCGGTTGGATAGGTGCTTTTTGTGATGTATGTGTTTTTGGGAAAGAATGAGTTCGTTTTTGCAGAGGTTTAAGGTAGCATTTTGAAATCTTTCCATAAATCCCAATATTGCATAAATGCGACGTAGTGTTTTATATTTTTTTTTGGAATCGATATAAAAGTCATAATAAGGATAGGTAATATTAATAGTAAAAGTAATTGGCTTTTGAACTATTTTTTCGCCGTTAAATTCCAATCTACAAAAATAAAAAAATCTAAAACAAATCAGAATCATCTCAAATGAAAATCTTTGTAATCACAACCGTAAAGGAATTTATTTATTTTTAAATTTTTACTTAACCCTTATCCGGAATAACTGCGCCTTAGGGACTAATAGCATTTAAAAATATAAAGAAATGTGAAACAACCCTTCGTATATCTGATTTTCCCGATAAACGTTAGTAAACTGTTAGAGTTAAGGGCGAGTTACATAGCACTGGTCAGTATTGAAAAAAAAAATATCATTTGTGTATTTCATGGCAGGTTTTTAATTCTAAAACAGCTTTGTAATTAAAGAAGGTAGTTGAACAGTTAAAAACGTATATAAGCCATATACATTTTTAGACCTAAATTAACTAATCACCTTAGACAATAAGATAGAAAAAGAAGGTTTTTATTTTTAACTGATTTATAATTGTATAACGGATTTATAATAAATACAGTATTCGTATACTTTATTTTACAAAAGAAAACCCCTGTTTTATTATAATCACTTTTTTTTCCGGCTATAGACCGATTTCTACCATTTTTTATTACTAATTGTTTTCTAATTAACCCCGCCACAAGTTACTTATGACAACAAAAGTCCCATTGTTTATATTATTTTACGTTAAATAAATATTACGTCTAGACAATTCACCATTGTAGTACCACTGATGAGCCAAACAATAAGTCGATATGCAAATTGTTAAGCAAATATGATACCTATTGCTTCGTATAATTGACACATAAAGACAGGATTATTGTATTTTATATGTATAGGTACATGTGTGTGTATAAAAATATAAGGATATAACATATGAATCATTATGAGGTTAGTATGCAAGGGTATGTGTATCGATAAATAGGAACTCAGTAGGCACCTAAAATGTTTCTTTTGTTTTTTTTTTAAACTACTTTTACGGATTTTATCGCGGTTTAATTTCAGACTTTAGTTCTCGACTTTAGTTATTTTTTATCATTATAAATTTAATTCACATTAAAGACTAAAACAGTGAACTACAGCTAAAGACGGCTAAACGAGGAAATTTGGGTGTACGTTTTTTGCATATTGCCAAACACACTACACACTTTCGATTCTTCTTTGATCTTATACAATAACTATACTTCTAAACTCTGAGGGGTTAGGAATTTGAGATCTTCTGAAGAAGAAAAACACGAATAGTCGACATTAAGTTTGTTATGAGGTTTTTTAAAGCACTTAGAAAAACATCAAAGATGACTCAATGTCGAAAGGAGGCTATTCATTAATTAATTTTCAAACAATTTAAATATTATCATTTTATCGATTTTAACGATCAATTCTGGGTAATATGTCTATTTATTTACGAACTACCACGAAGTGTTGTGTGACTAATAAAATTGTGTCGTAGTAGAGTTATTGTTGGACATTTACATAATTATCAGGTGATGTGACAGTACCTTGAAACACTTTGGCTTGTCGTGCTAAGCATATAATACCTACTTGTACTATTGAGTTGTACGTTTATAAGTGACAAGTTGATAACTCTTGAACTTAGTCTTTATGTGTCCGTTTGTAAGATTTATAAAAAAATAATAATTAGTAATCGTGTAAGTCTTACACATTTTAAGGTATATTTCTGTAAATACAAACAAAACTTTCAAACTTAAGTTTTTCTTATCATTAATTACCTAAGAAACATTTCCATGTTTATTTATTAAACTAAATAAGTATTTGGGTGAAGTTAATAGAATTTTAAAAAATAAATTAATTCTCATATATGTCTGCATCATTATAAACATCAACCGAAAACGTTTCTTTAAAGTAAAAAAATATATATAAAATCATGTAAACCACCCTTAATCCTCCCGATTTAAACTAAGGGTTGCCGATTGCCGGTCACTTAGGACATAACATTGCTTAAAATAACTTTAGAATGAGGGTGGCACCCCTTGTCTTGACCACTTCAAGATTACAGTGAATTATGGAATTGGAATTTCCTTTGTGCTGTAATTGATTGGATGTTTTATGCGAGATTACATTTCAGTTATTGCAACAAAAGGTAAGGCAGGTACCTGGGTAAATAGGTAGGTAGTGAAATATTTAGGCAATTATCATCTAGCTATGTCTGATCGATCCTTCATACATTACTGAATGGATTATGTCTTTGAGAACATCACTAGGATTTAGTAAAACCTTAATTAAACCTTATACCTTATTTCTATTAAAACAATAATCCAACGCAGGTACGATTACAGCCCGCTATTAAATATTAAGATTTGACTGTGTATAGTATTCCTATAAAATTCTTAACGCTCACTCCCAATGTTGAAAAAGCTAATATCACAAACAAAACGTACCATCCCTAGCACATATAGGTATTTATCTAGTGATGTCCCCACACATAGCTGGTTGGATAGAGACTACTTATCCATTTGGCTGTTAAACTCCTGAATGTGTCATAAAAACCATTAGGTCTGCACAGCAGAGCGAAATTCGAGTTCCATTTTTAAAATGAAAATGGAATTCTATTTTCGAATCGCTGGATCTCGTTCGATTTTAGAATAGTTTTAAGTTTAAATTGTCGGTTTTATTTTGATATTGGATTGGTTTTTTTTGTCTTTGGGGTTAATGTTGCCTGCTGTAATATTTTAAAATAATTATAATTATTTAAGGGTGTTAATAGAAAGCAATATTTGTGTAATGTACCATTTTTTTCAGAATCGTTAACTTATATTTTACTCAAGACTTTTTAATAAAAACCGATGAAAACACTGTTCAAAATCTTCAAAGTCAAGTCGATTTACTCAGTTCCCGACTTAATTTAGCAAATGAAGAAATAGATAAATTAAAGCAAGAAAACACAAATCTAAAAGAAGATGTTGGTAAATTGAAAAATAAAAATATTGCCATCAAAGCGTCAAGTGAAGTTATTACTCCTATGAAATGCTCAAAACAACGGTCCACAATGCCTCATACCATGTCCCCTACAAAGAAACAGAAAAAACTACCTACTTCAGAAAGAAATGAAAATGTATCCAGTGAATATATATTAAACCTTCAACGAAACATTTCTGACCTCCAGCAACAACTACAACAAGCCAAGAATCAGATAACTGAGCTCAACATGGAAATTGCGAAATTACAACAGTCATTCCAAAGGAAAGAAATAGACCAGGAACTTGTTACAGGCAGAAGCATAACCCGAGATACATCAAACAAGCAAAGAAAGCTATGTATCCTAACTAATACCGACTCATGTGGTTCATTGCAGATAGTAGAAGATACATTCAGCTGCGATTTTGAATATATTCGGTATATGCGACCCAATTGTGATATTAAGCACTTACTTGAGAACATTGATGGCAAACTGGTAGATTACAATAAGAGTGATTACTGTATTATAATGTTAGGGAAAAAAGACTTAGAACTATCAGGTGATTATACAAAAATTATAAACACATTAAAAGAAAGTCTAGAACATGTTAATCATACTAACATAATAATATGTACTCCCACATACGTATGTGGTGCTCCTATATATAACTATAAGGTTGAAATATTTAATCAACTATTACAATTAGAACTTAAGAACTGTACATTTGCATATTTCTTTGATACAAATGTTCCTGTCTCTCTTGACATGTTTTCATACAATACTGGCAAACTTAATAAAAGAGGGTTTCTATGTTTGTATAAAAATTTAAAACAGTATATTAATTTTTATGATTATAAATCGCCCTTTACACCCAAGAAAAGCACAATGGTATGTACAGATACCCAGAATGGGTACCCTCATTCTACTTCTTGTAACAAAATGAATGACTTGTTTTTTCTCGAATAAATATTTAAATATATTACACCAAAATATTGCTGGATTATTAAAAAAGTCAGATGTTTTAGCTGTTTGTTTAGACGATCTCTTTGAAAAACAAATAAATGTAGACATTATATGTATAACCGAACATTTTGTAATGAAAGGCTACGAAAATCAGTTAAATGTACCAAACTACTGTCTAGCGGCATGTTATAGCAGAAAGGAAAAAAAAAGAGGCGGAGCCTGTATCCTTGTAAAAAACGGACATCGATTTAAGGAATTGCCAAAAATTGCTAATATATCTTCACCAGGAGTTTTTGAATGCTGCGGAATCGAACTAATTGATTATAAGATTATAGTAATATGTATCTATAGAGTACCAAATATCAATAATTTAAATGACTGTCTGGCAAAACTTGAGTTTATCCTAAAAGATGTATCCAATGCACGTCAAAAGAAAATTGTAATTGCTGGAGATTTTAATATTGATATGCTTAAATCAACTAGACAATCTATATCATTTGAGTGCCTACTACTAAATTTTAATTTTAAACTAGCATTGAAACAACCGACTCGTTTGTCTAGCCTGACATGCATCGACAATTTTGCGCATAATTATAAGAAAGCATGTAGGGCCAACGTACTAGATTTTGCGATGTCAGACCACACCGCACAGCTGCTTCAATGTCCAGTTCCTAAAGTATTTACTAATAAGTTCTGGTACTCGACCAGAAGAGACTATGCCAATGAAAACATAATTAAGTTCAAGGATTGTATGAATAGTTTAACCTTTTCGGAGATCTATGAAACCCATGATCCAAATATAGCTTATAACAAATTTATAGATACTTTTAAGATGTTTTATGATTTATGTTTTCCTTTTTACACAATTAAAATAAATATTATTAAAAAACCTAAATGGCTGTCCAGAGGAGTAAAATTATGTAGTAAAAAGAAAAGATTACTTCTATGGCAACTAAGATTAAATCCTAACCAAGTCAACAAAGTAACCTTTAGTAATTACTCCAAATTATACAAAAAAATTATAAAACTAACTCAAAAGTCACAAAACAATTATAACATTAAACAATCTAAAAATAAGTCAAAAACAACATGGCAAATAATTAATCAAACAAAATTAAACATTCCTAAAAACCCGATCAATAACATTAACCTGGGGAGCTTTAAGATTTCAGATCCTTTAGATATATGTAATGCTTTTAACAATCACTTTGTTGACAAAATACAGCCGAAAATCGACGTCGGAAGCAATCCTAAGCCTCATAGAATAAGCACACAACCAAATTCAATATTTTTAGCACCTAGTGAACCGTATAATATATTTAAAATAATAATGTCCCTTAAAAACACTAATAGCGTAGGGTACGATGGTATTTATACAAAGGTTCTTAAGTCAGTTGCAAATGATATATGCTTACATCTTAGCTACATTTTAAACCTTTGCATAAGTGCTGGCATCTATCCAGATGCGTTGAAAACTTCAATAATAAAACCATTATTTAAAAAAGAGAACAGGGAGATCATGGATTTCTATAGACCGATAGCTCTCATACCAATCATCTCTAAAATATTTGAAAAATACATGTATACAGAAATATATAAATACTTAGAAAAAAATAATATATTGTGTGAGGAACAGAAGGGATTTAGACAGTGTAGAACAATTAATATGGCAATATATGATTTTTTAAATAATGTAATAGAAAAAGTCGATAAACGTACACCCATCTGCGCCATATTCTGTGATATGACGCAGGCCTTCGATTATGTACACTATAAATCCCTATTAAATAAACTTGATGCATACGGTATCCGAGGCAATATCCAAAAATTAATTGAATCTTATCTATGCAACAGAAAACAGATAACTGTGATTAATAGACTCAATGAAGTCAATAAACACGAAGAGATTTATGAATCATCGGTACGTGAGGTTAAATTTGGAGTACCGCAGGGTAGCGTACTGGGCCCTTTACTGTTTATACTTTATATTAATGACCTGCCGAAATTCGTAGACCAACCCTTAACATTGTTTGCCGATGATAGCACCATATCAGTCCCTTGTAAAAATAAAGATACATACGAAAATGATATAAATACATCTCTCAATTCAATGATAACATGGCTAGATCAAAATAACTTAAAAATAAACCTCAGCAAAACAAAAATAATACATTTCAGTCAACGCACACTTGGTGATAGTAACCTAAACATCCATTACGATAAAAACATTATTAATGAAGTCAATAGCACAAAATTTTTAGGGCTGGAAATAGACAAAAGATTAAATTGGAAATCCCAAATTGAAATGTTATGTAAAAAGTTAAGCAAATCCGCATATGCCTTACACACACTTGCACCAGTAGTTGCCACTGAAGCACTTCTAACAGCCTATTATGGCATAGTCGAATCCCACCTACGATACGGCGTTATATTTTGGGGTAACTCGACCGAAAAGGAGACAGCATTTAAGGCCCAGAAAAGATGTCTTCGGTCTATGTTTAATGTAAAATCAACTGATAGCTGTCAACCTTATTTCAGAAAATATAAAATCTTAACATTACCTTGTATATATATCTTAGAAATAGCAGTATTTGTCAAATCAAATCCCCAAAAGTTCACACGAATAAATGACGTAGTACCTCGGAATAGACGTGATAACAGTAGGTTATGTCTTCGCAGTGCCAATACTACACTAATGCGCAAAAGTGTCTGTTGCATGGCACCGGAAATATACAATAAATTACCAAAAACTTTAAAGGATTTGAATATGGTTCTCTTTAAAAAGAAATTGCGAAACTTTTTAGTAGATAAAGCTTTTTACAGTGTCTCTGATTATTTACTGGAAAAGCATATCTCTGTTAATTAGGTAAGATGCAGTTACATAAGGCATGAATAATTTTGTTGATTATCTTTAAGTTTAAAATATTTAACTATACTGTTAATTTGTAATAAGATGTATGGTATGTTTAGAATATTTTAATTGTATACATTTGCATGCCTACTGGCAAAATATGGCTGAACGAATGTTACTTTTATGTCACCACTAATGAAATACCCATATTTGCAAATAAATATCTTTTATCTTTTTATCTTTTATCTTTTAAAATGTCGTTACTCTTACAAGAGAAACAAAAATAAATATAAAACCGAGACACTCCAAAGCTTTTTGTTCTGTCCAATTTTTATGACGAAACTCCCTTCATCTTAGAAGTGGCCGTCTTTAAGTGTTCGCGTACGTGTCCCGACACCCTGCACACCTGGGAATCGAACCCACAATACGCCACTAACGCCTTGACCCTCTACAAATATTCACCGACACAACACTCTTAAATCAACCTTAATAAGCCAGGTATAAGGTTCAGAATCGCTAAACTGTTCCAACGGTTCCATTGGTCAGTGATGATTAGTGGCAAATACGCAAAACGACATATGAGACCAACTTGCTATAGAAATCCAAACTTTATGCTACCGACATAGAGCCTAAAATAAGATACTAGAATAAAAACAAAAAGATTCTTTTGCAAATTGAAATAGGAGAAACTCGAAGGAAAAAAATGTACGGGGTTCGAACTCGGGAGAGGTCGTAAAAAGGCTAGTACGCAACCGTGTCGCAGTAGTTACGGTTAATGTGTCCAGGACAAATTGAGTTGTGCCCGACTAGGAAAATTAGCTGTACCCCGGGATTCGGGAGTCCCGGGGTCTGGGGTAATAGTGACGGATATGACATGACTATTTATGAGATGCATTTTAGTGTCATCGACTGGGGTATCCTATAACTTTGCTATCTCTCTTGGGTTGTACCGGAAATGTATATTATTGCTCTACATTTTATATTTGTGATAGATTCCTTCGTTTCAAAATTATTTTATGCGGGATAAATCCATGTTAAAATCGTCTCATATGTAGAGATGTCTTTTAAGTGATTTGTGTCATAATTGACACTTGTAGCAATGTCATGCGTTCTCTATCTGGATGCATTAGATATTCGCAACTTTTATCAAACTCATAAAAATTTTCCAAACACTATTATTCACACTACATCTAATTAGGGGTTCACTCAAAAGATACCGCCAACCCTACCGCTACTGCACCTAAATCTTTTGACAAAAACATAATCTTTGACAGAGCGACTATTGACAACTAGTCAATAGTCTCGCTCGTTAAATTGTCACCCGTCACCTCATCATTGAAAGGTTAACACTTCGATATTAACCCTAAAACGGGGTGTTTAATTCTTTTCTGTACTATTGTAAGAAACATGGGAATTTCTTAACATTTTCCCCTTGAATGGGTACCAGTCCAAACATCGTTTCTTTGTTGTGGTTAAAATGCGTTTATTGAAGATAAAGTAACGGTTTATAAAGAGATAATGGAGTAAGGAATTGATGCGAACAGTTTTATTATTAGGTCGGGTAAAATGAGGTTGTTATTGTCGATGGAGGTAATGGTAATTTAAAGGATTTTTGTTTTACTGCTACAGTGTAGGTATTAAGTATAAAAACAATTATAAGACGGTGTAGTTCTTAAGTCTAGGTCAAAAAATTACTAATGATTTTAATAAACACCCAAATTGTATGCGACGAAGCGATATATTTTGTTCGGTTCGTATGTTAAAAACGACATCAAATTATTTTGGCAATGTTGATTTTTTGACTAGTTTAACGAATCAACCATGTATGATTCTACCTAACACTTTTTTAATAATTTTGAATGTATTCATTTAAACGTGACGAGAAATAATTGTGTCTTATAATAATACTTGAAGATCTAAGATACTGCATAATAACAGAAAATAACTAATTCACATACAACGCTAATAAACAACAAACATATAAAGATGCAAAAAAGATAAAACAAATAATTTGCATACATATATTTCTTGCAATTCCTAAGCAAAAAATGTATGGAATATTACTGAAATAAAGACGTGTAAGATCGTAAAACCCATACACTTTTATAAATACTTACGATTTTTACTATAAAAGGACTCTATAGCAAATATGACATGTCACATTCATTTTGAAGTGGTGTGTCACCAAATAGGCACTTAATATATCTATACTTAACAATATGATTTGAAATATTACATTGTACATTTTAGGGTTATGAGTACCTATTGATAAGTTACCTTGGGAATGGTTGTCAACCCTTGATAGAAGCTTAATCTCTTCTTTTTTTCGTAAAGGATTTGGTGTCACTTTTGTAAGAATACAACCGAGTTTCGTGGAGTTATTGTCGGTAGCTGGGTTGCAGAATGGATATAAGAGCAAGGGTATTAAAAACCATATAAATAGTTGGTGTATAACGCAACCAGTTAGGGAAAGTTATATTTTGTATGGAAAGTAAAGATACTGCAATCTATATGGGCCTCTTAGATCGTAAATGTTTAAGAAACCTTGCCAATTAGCTGCGAACATTGATTCAGTCAAATCAAAAACTACGTTCGACTGTGAATGTTTGTGCTTGGGACTTAAATGTATTTAAAATATGCTTATATTCCAGTGATATAGCAAAAAGTAGAGATTTTAAACTTTAATCTTGATTAAATCGGATAACTGAATAAAAATCTATTAAGAACTCGCAAAGTCACACTATTGCACAATTGACTAGCAAATACCTCCTGACTTTCTTTGCGAAACTTTTCAAAGAGATATTCACACCCTCCGTTAAGGGTCGGCTAGTTTTTTTTAAAAGCATGGACATTTGAACCCTTGGAATTTAGTCAAGCGTCCCGTCCCTAGAGCCTTGATACCCCGATACCCCACGGTCTACGGTCAGTCGCCAGAAATTCAAATAAATTGTCCATAGACACATATTTCTGGACGAATAACTGAAATGACGGATGCACTTGCCTTTTTTTCTGAATTGTTAGAAAAGGTGGACTGACTGGTTATAAGAATCCGTTTTTCATGGTAAGGACTAATGCTAAAAACATAAACACTAGCAAAAACCTTTTGCTTACAGTGTTGTTTCGAATTGTTTTATTGTCAAGTTGCCAACAAATTATTGCATTCTTTACTTTGACACTTACGAAACACTTGATTTATTGTCTATACATCCACCATGTTGGATTAAGTAACGTCACACTTGGACGTAAATTGAAATTCGAATAAAATGGTAAAACTAAAGAAGAAACATGCACAGCCAGTACTAATACATTGCTGAGAAAAATAAATCAGCATAGAGTCTTGCGCAAAGGAGGTCTATTTTCAACCCAAAGACATGGTCTGAATAGATAAAAAAAACTGAATATAACGACAGACGGTAATCAGACATAAAGCGTTAGTCATCAGGGTTATTCCTGGCATCCAAAGCATTCAGCCAGGTTGTTTTCTAATCAATTGATATTCAAATTAGTTTGTAGTAATCGTGGTTTAAAACGGCAATGGTAATGGGAAACTCACCGTAATTGACTTTCATATGAAAGGATAACATCTTCGCTTCAAAGTTTCTTTCCTTTGAGTGCTTTAATGGAGAGGAAATCCTGTTACTATCAACTGTTTAAAATACATTTTCAATTTATATTTACATTGATTTTGCATTTTGGTTTTTAGGATGTAAAAGTTTTAGAAGAACAGCGAGTAGAGCGTTAGAGTTTTTTTTCTAATGGTGTTTCAATTAACCCTATTTTTTTCTACTCATTTAGGTTTAACAAGACATTGATAGTCGACAAATTGCCATTGATCACGTGAGAGTGACTAATTTTTTTTAATTCATTTTGTCATTACCAACATCGTATGTAACAGATTCATATTAAACTTTTCTCAAGCAGAATTGATTAAACAAGTACGAACTCAGATCCTTATCGAATCCAGAACAAAATCATATTGCGACACTTCCAAAAATATTTAGCCTGTAGTCCTAACAGTCACATTTCCATTCATAGCCACCCCTAGCCATCGGACAATGCATCGAATTAATAGGAGTCTCGTAATGATACATCTTATTTAGATCGTGCAAATACCGTGAGGGTGACAATATTTGACGTTGGAAATGAAAATGTCATCGACTTATTACGCTCAAAGATTATTGATATTGTGCCTCTTATAGCTGGTGTTATATCAGCTTATTAAGATCTGATGTTTATGAGAAATGTAAGGATTAATTTCCTCGTCTTTTCGATTGGAATTAAAAAGTAGATGGGATTTTATGTGTTTTGATTTCATACTTGCATAATAACAAATGCATTTATTACAGTTAGTTTTTCATTGCATTATTCAAAGACATTGCCTGCTTAGTCTTTGTCCATGCCTTGTTGGGTTTTAAATTCCATTCATTCCCAGATTACCCCAATATACAAAGCCCCCTATTAGTCGTACTTGAGCCCTATACACTTCCATAACTTTCTTGTCTGCTTTAAGGTCAGACCTTACTATATCAATTTTTCTAAAACCTTAATCTACCAATTTTTTATCTTCAATTTCTGTACCAACTTCCATACCGTCATCATCTAACTTAAAGTTCGATTCATCTTCTTCTACAAGTAACAGAGTAACACCTATGAATAATGTTGACTCATTTACGCACTTAGCGTGTTACATAGTACATAATTAAGAGACTCGGTCCGCTTTAGTGACGTGATCGCAACACGCAGTGGCTTGCATGACAATATACGGAAGTTCTATAGGTTAAATTAGGATGTTATATCTTTTCTTATCGCCTTTGAGTGTCATGCTGTCTCTGTCGTTTAAGAGTGGATGGAAGCGATGGATAGATGTATCAGAAGCTCTTAAAGGATCATCAGCGTTTTGTTGTAACGTTACTGTATCTTTAACAATAGTGATAGTTCTTACTTTTTACTCGTAATTTTTTCCTTTTCCTAATTATCTACATCTCTATTTGTTTCAATAATCTTATTTTTAACATCAATAAGTCTGACCTATTCATCGTCGTGTCACAAATTATTTCCATTGAATTCTAGTATTGAGTCTTTGTTAAGAGGTAGTTGTCAACGTCAGAATGTACTATTTGGCACAGGAATGACGACAACTAGCCAATTAGGTGCTTACTTAGACAGGCGGCGTAAGCTTTTAATTGTTAATTTATTGTGATTGTCATCCGTTATGCTAAATGTTGTTGTTTGACTAATTTGTATGATGATTTTGTGTTTATCATCAAGTTTTGCGTGTGGGCCAAAAAACTCTAACTTAGAACTGTTTTGATGGAATTTGACTATGTATATTCCGGAAACTGGAAAAGGGTTAATTTCCTATTTTTGTGTTGAGCTCAATGCTTTTCCTACTTGTTTCATTGTGAATAGGCTGCAGATTGTCAAAGTTAAACACTTAAAAACACCTTAAAGATAACTTGAATTTTAGTTTACGGTAGATAACATTATCTAATGAATCGACTGTACTAGATACTTGCTGAATTGAGTTGCCTAAACAACTTTTGTACTTAAATTTTAAGACGAAAAATCATCTTCGTAAAAAAAATATAACGTGTAGTCTATTTTAGATATTTTTTACATTCGAAAATAGTCTTTGATGTTTTTGTTCGCGATAGCAAAGTGTCAAAGAGTCGTGGTTCACGATTGTGGGGACAGGCGTGTCAAACATAAGGTCACGAGAATGTTATACCGAGTGACTGGCAGTATAAGCAAGTGTGAAAGTTTATCGTAAGAAAAAGGTAAAAATACAGCTATAATTTTTAGGTATTTTTCTCTTCTTAATACTGGAGAATTCTTCTCTTGTTTAAAGTAGGTTATAGTTTTATATAGTATTGATAATCCTTAAAATGATACTTTATAGTAAAATTTGGCAACTATGAAATAGTTTGTCTCAATAAAATATTTGACCATTAATAAAACAAAAATCGGTCTTTCTAATTCATTCACGCAAAGTTGACATTTGAGTAAAAAAATATCAAACTAGTATTATTTTTTAAATTAATCTGCCATTTCAAGTATCAAGACCATTCGCGCCCCTATCGATAATGACAGGAGGCTGTCGGTCGCCCCGGGAACGTTTACTATAACGCCCCGGGTGATGAGCTTAATATGACTCGGCGTATTTCCTACATCTCACAATGTCTGACAATCCGACACTGTATAGGTCGGATACGGGAGGAAGGTTATTTCGGGTTGTATCATGTACATTATTTTTAAAATGCCAGTTTAGGAGTTTCAAATATCTTTAAAATAATAACAAAAAATATTTACTCCTAAACCTCCTTTTGTCCACAAAACCAGGTTACAAATCTATATTTTTTTGCTGATATTCACGATCATTTCCGCAAAAATAATTCCACTGACTACACAGTGTTGCATTAAGCAACATTTTCGGACAAAAATAAATAGGCGTCCCGTCCCGTCCGGGCCCAGTGGGACGGGCGATTTGTACACCGGCCAAATTGGCGCTCTTTAGCCAGACTTTAATAATCACGTCATATCCAATTTTCGTTTGAAACGCAGTTCGAATACGATATAAGGCTCGCTTATTGAATACGCCATTTGTTTATTAGAATTGACACGAGTAATTAAAGAGTTGGTAATTGATGTTTGTGTTGAAGTACAATTAGTAATTTGTGATTCTTACAACTTTTTTTGTTTTGATAGGTATTGTTAACAATTTTTATTTTAGTATACTTATTTTAAACTTCTTGTCTTGAAAAATAAATTTTGACAAATCCTATGAATACAGAACAGGAGAGATATTTTATGAAATAAAATAAAAGTAGCCACAATGACAGATCACATAAAATCTCCCACATAAAATGTAAAGTTTAGATAAATTGCATCCCATTTTGACAACGTAATGTCGACGCGATGAAAATATACAATAGATGGTATCGCAAGCCCACACCCCAGTGGGCTCGCTACACGCATCTTATGGACAAAAAATGACCAATCTGCTAGAAGCGTCGATACGAGAATGACTAATGGTGGTCGCTCGTTTAGCAAATTGCCTGCCAAAATCGTAACGAAACTGGAAAATTGTTTCATTCACAATAACAATACTTGGGATTTGCGTGGATAGCTTTTTGATGAATAAATAGTGGGGATTAGGGACCCCATATGATAGCGGTTTGTTAGGCTGTGGACAAATGTTTGTGATTATATTTATCGAATTTTTGTAAGACCATTAGCTGTGTTAAACTTGATTAGTGTTCAAAACACATGCATAGATACACACTAAAAAGGTATGTTAATGTATATCTGTGTAGCTAATTAGTATGTTCTAAAAGTGTCTGTAAGATCCACAACCACAAAATATCTTTAGTATGCCTATAAGTGCAACTTTCGCTCTCTAAAGACGAAAAATAAAACTTGTACCAACTCTTCTAAGTAAATGGAACTAGCCGAATTAGCAATACAAAGAGAGGTCGGGGTTCGCATTCGCAGCCAATTGAAAGGAGAAGGAAATAATAGTTATTTGCAATAATCGACTGAAGGGACGGTTGATTGCGCCCGGGGCAGGAACCGACGAAATTTTTCCCGTATTTTTATCTGGCAACTTAATCCCGATTGTTCGGTAGTTTTGTAAATTCGATAGAATATCCCTTTCCTTGTACTTAGTAAAGGCATTACGAAATTGCCTATATTTTAATGGATGTCTCTCCCTTTCGTGTTCTTGTTTTAATAGTATGTAATTTTGATTTTATCTAGACCTTTAAACAGGGAGTTGAAAACCTCAATCTTTGTCAGCCTCAAGGCTAATTCAGGCATGTCTTACATATTTAACTCAACGAAGTCCGTAGGTACTTATCAGTCCAAATCTCATTGAAAACAACCCTTCTAACTGTACCAAATCAACCCTAAAAGAAAGAATTAAAACAACAGGGGTCAGCACAAAAGTCCGTTGATGAGGTAAAGGGGGATATAATAGATCATTTTCGGGACACTTGTCCTGGTTAATCCGGACCAGTCCAATTGGTGATCGATTGCAGTCACCCTACAAACGGAATGTCCATTAAACTTGGTATTTCATGTCCAGTTTCGAAATTATTCGCAATCTAGAATATCGTGGTTAATCTCGTAAGTAGATTGTGAATTTAGATGACTGCGAAAATGTGTTTTGTTTTTGGCGCACATTTGTCACAGAATGTGTTTAGTCATTGCGCTAATCATAACCTAACTTATTTTTTTTTAACTAACGGTATCGAAAATATATCTGTATTAAAATATGTATTTGAATTTAAGAATAATTTATTCGAAATGACAATATGCAATTCTACGCGTATTGAAGTTCGCAATTTCGATTCGTGTTGCATCGTTTTTGCCGGTCATAACATCTCGAAATAACAAAACACCTGCAGCCAAAGCTCGGAGTATCAACCGCAGACATAAATCGAACGTTGTTTTTGAAAAATCGATTCTTTTTTAACTTTTATTCGATTCTCTAATGACAGATAATACGAGTAGTTTGGCTGTTTTATCGATTTTTTTTCGACTAAATTGTCTCGGTTATTGTTGAGTTTAAATGCCACAAAGTATAAGTCTGATAATCGAAATCCTTTTTTATTTCCTTTCTTAATAGTGTGTCGCTGGGTCTGTTTTCATCGATTTCGAAATCGATAATTTTTCGGAGACAGTGATTTGTGGTTTTGAAATTCTAATTATCATGAATGTGATCATCTGTCTAAACATTTACGTCAATTTTAAGATATTCTTCCTTTTCATCCATATCGTAAACTGTCCGAAGTATTTAAAAAAAAATTAATATATTTTTAATACTAACCTACAGGCGAAAGTTATTTTCATAAGCTCTGCTTACGATCTCAGTTCAAATACCCAGAATCATAGTTTCCTCACAATGTTTTCCTTCGCCGTTTTTCCAAACTACAAATAAATTTATTCGATTCCCAGTAACAACTATCTATATTATCTTTCTAAAAGTAATACACAATTTTTTACAAGCCTAAAATCAAATTCAGGTACCAATACTCATAACCATCCACATTGATCTTTAAAATAGACAACAATAAGTTCTGCAGTTTTTTTACCTACAAATTGAACCTCTAGGCATTATTTGACACAGTTATGTATAGCTATAGTTAGATATATTCACAATCTTATGTCAGTGTTCTGCGCCTAGTAAAAAGTGGAATGGGTAGAGGGCGCGACGAATTGCAGTGAATCAGCGTTTGGTAGCCGATTGAGGCTACTGTGGTGTACAGGCTGGTTTGAAATTTGTATTTCGAATAATATTTTGTAATTTTTAACGTTTGTTTTTGAAAATCGTTGTGAAAATAATTCAATGTTTTTGACTAAATGGTTCATGATTTTTAAACGCTGTGTTGTTTTTTTTTTTTGTTTTAATGTTATTATAATCTACGCAAGATTTTGGCTCTTACAACTATAATATCTAGGTACTATAAAAAGATCAGTTGCTTACAATATTGTTTTGAAAAGTCAGGCAGATTCAAATTTTAAAAAATATACAATTTCAAGATTTAAATAATAAAAGGACCTATTTTAATAATACATTAATTTCTATCAATAAAAAAAAACCCTTTATATCAAAATAACATCAGCCTATGCAAGACGAAGCCAAAAAATCGAGAAAAACTGTAATAGACCCATACGTTCAAAAAGGGCCCGCAGCAAAATTAAATTTACAAACCATTACCACCACCATAACCTTTATCCCGTACTGATAAAGATCAAAATCGCTTAGCACATAATTTTCGACTGCAATAGAAAAATTACAGTTCATCTAAAATGAACTACTAGGAGATAATACTTTATAATATTAACCCGGATATTTGATATTGGTTTTTAGGACATTTTTTTGGTTATTTTTGAGACTTGGTTAATTGTGTGTCGAAATGCAGGCCTTGTTTGCTAGTAAGCATCGATATACTTAAAGAAAATTCATCGCTTCTATAATTTGAAGTTTTTTTCCATTATAATTGGCATGAAGGATGTTTTTCTATTCACAATAACTTAATAAATTAACTGTGCGTGAATATCTTTTACTTCGTTGTACATTGCCTTTTATGTCGATTACTTATGAAACTACAGCCTGCCGTCACCGCAACGGGCTTAAACTTGAACATAATGCTCGCACCGTCGAAATAAGCTTCAATGTAAGCGAAGTCTTATATATTGTTTGTACCAGATAATCAAGTAGGTACCAATAGTTAAGATGAATATTAAAGTTGATTCTTTTTAAATATAACGTTCTTTGACTATTGCAATCACACTCTACATTAAAATTTGTCCGAATAAAACAAAACATTGAATTTTTTTTCGTACTTTGTGTTTTTAAAAAATCTATTCATAACTAATCTTGCCCCTTTACATTTTTTTTATGCTTTTTGTAACTTGCTAGTGTTACATACTACAACAAAAACGCGTGTTACATTATTTAGTAACGCTCTTTATTTTCCAATCAAAATATTTTTGTCTGCGGATGTGATTTTTTCATTTTGCCTTTGAGTACTTTTTACTTTTTTGGGATTCTTTAGAAATTTTAATGAAGTGTGAAAGAGTTCCTGTCTTGTGATTGAGTCAAAGAAGTTTTTGCTTCGTAAGATTAAATTTTAAACAATGAAGACCAAAAAAGGGTAAATGATCTAAAGTTTTTTAGTAATTGTTTTCAGAAAAAAGTGTTCTTGAACATTTTATATACATCCAAATAAAATTAATCCAGAATAGGATGGTGATATGCTTTCATTTTTGGCTTTGCTTGTTTAGACTTTATAGATTAAAAGATTATCTCATTTTTTAATACCATTTTACCATTTCGTACAGTTTAAGTGTAAATAACTTTACATAATATAAAGTGAAGTATCAAACATTTTTACTGTATATCTTCGTCGTTTCTAACATTACGTCAACGAAAGAATTAACTATTTCGTACAGTTACCATTCAAGGTTCAAGTCCGGTTGTTGCGTATTCAAGTTTATGGTTACTTGCTTGATGTAGAGCAACCACACAATGCAGGTTAATGCAACCAGCTCCTCAATTATATTTACTTTGATATTAAGAATATAGTCAGAGTGAATGATTTTGATACTTAATTCAATTATTAACTAAAAATATTCTATTTTTCTACAATTTTTTTTTTAAGTAGACTAGAAAAATATTTGAATTGATTTTTTTATTTGATTTGCAGTGACTTCTAAAAGTGCAGTCAATTCTAAAGAATATTCCTTTGTGACTTTCTCGTTAATCAAATTACAAAAAAAAAACTATGACAAGAACTTCACCGTGAGAAAATGAATAATAAAAACTTTTTAGAACAATACCAATTAGTGTAAAGTTTTTGAGTCGCAGTTTATTTATTTATATTATTATTGTAAAATACAAGTGCCTCATTACGGTCATATTTTATGTTTCTGGGAAAACGACAAATTACGAAGGTGATCTTGATCTTACGATTAGTCTGTCATATTGTTTAAATTGTAGAGTTAAGAGATTTTTAGATCTCTCATTATCTTTTATTTTATACTGATAGTCGTTTTGTTCTTTGTGGGATGTTATGAAAGATTTTGTTAAGGGACGCGACTTTATTACAACTTCAGTCGCAAAATGAAATAAAAAACATAAATAAATATTTTAAGCTACGTTTTGATTTGTAATGTCATTATTATTTTTCTTTTTCGTTTTTATTTCTTACTAAACTATTTTTGCTCTACCAAATTTTTATTGTAGAGTTTTCTAGTTTGCTAAACTTCTCAACAAAAGTCAAGCAAGTAATACATTCAGATATTAAATTACAGCAGTAGTACAATATAAATTACCTAATTCTTTATGTTGAGCGCAAGCAAGTATGGCGTACGTCATGACATGATAAAATCTTAATTTGTTGCCTGCTCTGTCAGCGGCGGTTAATATACTGTTGGTAAACTTGGCGAAACAATTTGGAGGCTATGGTGACACACGATGTTAACGTAGTTGAATGTAATCGTAAATATTTGTTAGGTTATTTTTAGAACAAAAATATACAATCGAATTTGAATAAGAACTACTGAGTCAAACTTTATTAAATATTTACATACTAAATGACAGCTATTTCACTTAAAATGAAAAAAAATATCAGTAAAATTCTGATGTTGCTTGAAAATCTTGAAGTTTTATTATTGTTGAGTTTTTGTTTCGTTAAGTTTGAAGAAATCTTGGCTGTTTAGGAAACCGTTCATTATGACGTTAATTATAATAATTAATTTAACTGTTTCTGTTTTAACTGTTAATTTTTATAGCTAGTGTTAGGAAAACGTTTTAACGGAGAAACTGTAACTTTGAAAATGAAGTACACTTTTATTTGTTTAAAATTAAGTTATAAACAACGAAAGCTGTCGATCAAATCTTCACGCTATAACCAATCTATGAAAATTGCCAATAATTGCCTGATTCTCATAATTTTATAGTTTCTTAATACATTTAGTTCCGCGTTATTATTTTGGAAATCGGTTTTGCAATATAATTAATGAAAACGTTGTATAAGCAATAAATTGGTGATTGGGTGTCGATTGACCGGGTTAATCCCATCGTCGAGGAGAAAATTCCATCAATTTTACTACTGTGTCTAACTAAAAATTGCGTGGAAAAATCTATTATCTGGAACCCTGATTTTGATTTGTAGAGATATATAAAATGTAGAGTCACAAAAAATCCAGAGTTTTCTCATCAAGAAAGTTTTTTGTTTCAATGATACGTCAAATGAAAAAAAAACATTATATCTACATATACATAAGACGTGCGGAAATTTCAAAACTAAAATCTGAAATCACTTAGCCTTTAAGTAAGTGATGATCAATTCTCGTTAATTCTCCATAAGGAAACTTTTCATTTGGAAAAGGAACAAACCTTTTCCACCTACTAAACTTGGAGGCTGACAATATGTTTTTTTATTTATTTATTTTTTGTTTTTTTTTCTCATAGTGAACACCTGCCTAATTCAAACTGAGTACATTACTGGTTATAAATATTACTTCCTGCCAACAATGACGCAAGGAGGCACAATATAATCGTGCTAGGAACCTGTACAACAATGCTGTGTAGATGTAATCACGAAATATTTGAGACATTTCGCCGTCGCGTGGACATTTAAAACATTTTATTATCTTGTTTTATTTCATTACTTAAGTCATTCCACGTTGTCAGTTCAAGATTGTTTAAAGTTAGAAGTTTTGTTCCATTTGATGGTCATTTTAGAAACAGATAGAGTAAAAATACAACATTAATATTAATATCTATAAGCATCATTAAAAAGCATATAAAATAATAAAAATGCAAAATAATCAAAAGGCAATAAAACTGGTAGGTATATTTATTTAATAACTTTTTGACTAATTCTCATTACAATTGACTCTACTTTTTTAGGTTTAAAATAATTATGAGGATTTATTAGTCAAAAAGTTATTAAAGAATTTGATACATAACTGACTAAAAATAAAAAATATAAAGAAAAAAGAAACGTGCCCAGGTTCGAGATGCGATTGGTTGGATGCTTGTTGCTGCCGACAGATATCCGGGCTTGTCTGTACGAACCAGGAATGGGTGAAGGCCGGGTTTAGGCCAGGATTGAGGCCAGGCCCCGGCCCGGGGAGGCCCATCACGCCGGGCAACCCTCCAGGCCTCTGGTGGTGGAAACCAGCTGAAGCCACCGCGTAGTCCATAGCTACCGCTTGATATGGCAACATTGTCACTTAACACTCTATATAATCTAAAACAAGTCCGAAACAGTTCCACATGAAAGTTCCCGCGCTTTCTCACACTTCATTTTGAATTTTACATCAAATGATCAAAATCTCTCGGTCGCTGTATATTTACTGTCCTCAAACAAACATTATCACACACACGACGTCCACTTTACAAATTAAAATTGTTTTTATTTTTGGTAAGTTTCATTTCAAAGTCAGCGGCACATTGTTTACAGAGTTCTTGTTGCTAAAATATTCACGAATGGGGTGCTCGTTATTTCAGCGAAGACGTTTCAGTTATCAAACAAACGTTCTATTTTCGGGCGATCATTTACGGGGCGAGCTATTCACAGGGGAAAAGTCACGCACAGCCACCCACTTAATAAATATTCTGGGCATATATCCGTTTTTACGTGGACGTGACTGACGGAGTACTGTCCGATTTTCACGTACGGAACGCGCGGCCGATTATCGAAAACAGTTGCACGCGACCCCCTCCTACGACCTCGAACGTGCAACTGAGACGAGACACGCGCGGTAAACGCGACTCTATCGCACTCGGGACGCCAGCCGACCCGGCGCCCATCGGATTTTAGAACGGGACAGCGCGATACAATAGACTAGCATAGCCATCGATCGGATGTCATCGCTGAGTTAAAAGCCTGCGTCGTTACACGGCTCGTAATAGGCGGTTACGTGATAGGGCGTGGCCTAAGCTATTAAGTTGAATTGTCGCGCGCTGATTGGTTGGAATTGCTAGTAGTAGTGTACGTGATATGTTCAGAAATACGTTTATAGCTGGTGCTCATAGAATATAATAAGTGTGTTGTCGGTTGGATGTCGGCCAGTCGGCGTTGCTGGGCCCTGTTGCGGTTTCGTTCCCGATTCGCGTAATGCTTTTTAATTATAACGTCTGGGACCGTTAATAGGTGAACATTGCGTGTTTAGTCGTGGACTGAGCCTTGTGTTGAGTATGGGAGGCGTGGTTCCACGTGCGACTGATGAGACACAATTACCTATCACTAAACACTAGTAGAGTACAGATAAGCTGTAATTGGGAAGGTGCTGCTTAGGCCACAGCTTATGGTTGTAAATGTCCGAACACTTTCACTATTGAGGCTTCTGTCAGCTGTTTTGCGGTCTAAGTAGCATCTTGTTAGATATTTCCTGTAGAGTCCAATAAGAGGCGAAGCAACAAAACTGAAAAACCAAAATCCATTCTCTCAGATCTCAACACACCATACTTTACTTTTATAGACTAATAAACAACCATATACCTACATGTATAAAGCTAATATTTTTATGAAAACCGACCTTATTGTACCTAGCAAAAGGTTATACCTCACCATATGACACAAGAGCCTCGAACTTTATTGATTGAATTAATCAATACTAAAGTCATAAGGCTCAAGATCGTTTGATCGCAATATACACGGTGACTCTACAGCTGACTTCTATTCTCTATCACGTTTTCAATACAAATAGTAGTCTAGAGAGGAATCTTTGATTCTTCAACATATTTACGAACAGCTAAGATTCCGTAGGACAGAAGTAGAGTTGATTGGAAAAGAAACCGTATTCCGTTGTGATAAAGACTTTTTAGATTGTTCTTGGGTGGTTTGAAGGTCAAGTTGGGCGTGTCTCGAAAGCTTGGATTAAATGTCAATACATTTAAACATACTTAGGCAGTTAGGCAAGTCCACAGTTTACCTACCTGATAACTTTGTTTCTGGACCAGTAAGTAGTTTTACTAATACTTACTTAGGAAAACTAGAACCAGGAGTCAAGTTACGATAGAGTTTTCATTTTATCGTTATCAGCGATTTGTTTTCAGATCTAGATTATTTTAAACCTGTACAAGAATAAGTAAGATTTAAAAATTACGAAATTAAAAACGAAACCTTTTACTTTTAGACTTTCGGCTCTACTTGCCATGAAAATTTAACATGATTTGCAAATTCTTATCTGTCAGCAAGTTATGTCAAATCTTTAATAGTTCGTTAATCGATACCGCTTCTGGAAAAAATCCCTGATTATATTAGCAACGTACATAACTTTTGAGGGTCTCTCGTTTCCTCCATACACATTGCCTAGAAAAGCGTTAAGCTTCAAAAAACTTGAAGATCAAACATATCTGAATCCTAGACAGGTTCAATTAACTTAATCCTCAATATTATACATACATTTCCTTTTAATTCGGCTACGGAACATAACCAGATCACCTCTCAATCAATTGAAATATTGAAAATTCATTTTTAAAGTCTTCGATAATTTTGTTCAGTATAAAATTTAAACTGGAAAGTATTGGAAACCCTTTCTATTGGACCCATAGTGAGAGTAAGAAGACCACCAACTGAGATGATAATTGAACAAGTAATAGATGTTACGTGCTTTCATAGGCTGGATGGAAAATTGGAGATCGTACTCGCTTTAAAAGATTCAATAACATAAAATTTGTGATCTACCGAGAAATAAATAATGGGAAAAATATGCTTATTTGAACTTTTTCTGGTTGGCTGGTTTGTCTTGCTGAGAGAAGCATTTTCGTATACTATAACTTAAGTAGATAAAATAATATGTATTTCTGAGCTGAATGTCATATCAACCTGATGAGAACTCAAGAAGAGAAATTATCAAAGTAAAAATATGCAAAAATTTAATTTAAAAAAACTCTCCAAAAATTCAGTCTACTCTTAATCTCTACATAAACCAAATGTGAAAGAGAGCAATTAATTTACCTACGTAGAGTTTTCAAAAACAACCAAGTTTAAACTTAACCTATACAGTACTTAACCCAACAATTTGGCCGATTGCTTCAATTATTGTTGATACCCGTTCTAACTGTCCAGTTAAGCTGTAACCGCCATCGGATAGCTGCGGCTTCCGGCCTCTACCCGCCTATTTATGTGCTAATATTCACACAATCCTAGTATCCCGACTATCCAGTATCAAATATCCACAATGGGTCTGTTCATTGTGCTTGATTCAAATGGTATTTGGGTATTTGTCATCTAATGACGTTAGATGACGTTGCTCTATAGATCCGTCAGATTCAAAATGGCTGTAGAAGTTGAATTCGAATTCTTAAAGATTTGTTTAACTGTAAAATCATTGGCAAAATTGAATGAATATCTCATAGGCTATTTTAATATAATTAGATTGATTCATATTGAGTAGGTATTGTATTATTTAATTTTAAATATTATTAGTTAAGTATAGATCTTCTTCAGTTTACCGTAATAGAGTACCTTACCGTCTAAAAAGAAGTTCAATTTATTTGCGAAATAGAACACTGCATTCTTCAAAAAATGATGATTTAAAAACAATAAGTATCAAGTTTTTATTAATTATCTAACAAGCAATTAATATGGTCAGTTAAGACACAAATATAGTATACAAAACTACGAAAGTGAAGCGAGAAGAAATAGAGTTTAGTAAATAACATATTTTCATTTTCACTTTAACTATAACACCTAGGTATTTTAGCCCAAAATAGTTGTATTTTTAGGCTATGAAACCAAAAAGCAGAAAATCCGATTAGTTCCCGATCACGTGGACAGTTACTTAATCCACATTTAAAAATAGAATCTTCAAAAAAAAACAAAAGAGAGCCACCTCACGTTCTTATTTCAAACACTTATAATAAAAAGTAAACACTATTATCCATAACAAAGGCCATAAACAAACATTTCACGTTTACTTTTTAATTTAACTCATTCATAAAGAATCTAGACTTTGCGGCTTTTATTTAGAGATGTTCTCATTGTTTGAGAGTACTACGACTACGGTAAAGTCAGGGGTATAATCAATAAAGTGATTCGGGTACGGTCACGAGCTGAAGCGCGGACGCGGAGGTACGCGGGCTGCGGACATCGGCATAAGCGGTAGCGGAGAGCGAGCTCACGGACTATTTTCTTAACATTAATATACAATAAGAGTAATAAAGTTTTTTTATAAACACCTTTTTAGCGATATTATAGTGGTTCTTATTCGAATTTCAGTTATCATTTAAAATAGTTTATATATTGTTTATCATTTATTGAAAAAAATACTATCAAATATATTTAATAATACTCAATAAAAAAATGAATCATCGGATTAATGGAGGAGCTGGGATTTGAACCCAGGACTTTCAGCATGCGAAGCAGACACTCTACCACTGAGTTACACCCCCAACTGGGAGATAAATTGAATTTTACCTATAGGTCTTGCAAGAGCAGGTTGAACGTTTTAGTTTGTTTCTTATAGTTTTTTAGTGATTTATTCTAGTATGATTCTGTGCAAAAGTAAAACGTTCATCCTGTCATCAAACTTTATCCGTACGTTATTACCAAGGATAAAAAATAACAATAAATTAAAAACTTAAAAAAAGGTAAATTCCTAAATGACGTTTGATTTGCTACTCGCTTCTTCTGTATACGTAGGCATAGCTTTACCGCGTACACTGGTAGCCAGAAAACTCGCCACTTCTTATTGGATAATTCGTGATTTTCATTTTTTCTCCACTCCTCGCCGTGACAGGTGTTTGAACCTGTTCACGGTCTCGACATTGGGAGACCAGGACGCACCAATCGAGTGTCAGTTCGACGAACTCGATTTATTCTCGATAGTACAGTTACACGAGTAATCGATTATCGTTCCGAGCTACTGCCGGTTGTATCTCTATTTCGTGAATTTGCCATACAATTTTTGAGCCGAACGATTTACTTTTTTTCTCATTGTTTATGTTTTTAAGTGACTGCGAAATGGGGTTGACTCTTTCTTGTTTGTCAAGTTACTTAGAAGTTTTGATCGTGACAGTTAAAAAAGAGGCGTCAATCTACTTTAAAATTTACTTTTTTCTTACATATTGATTAACCAGACAAAAACTTTTGTAGAGTCAAGTGCTCTATTTTTATACAAAACACGTACATTCAATTAATTTATGAAAGACCAGTATAAAAACGTTTTGCTGTCTCGGAAATATGATAGTAACAAGTTGTCATTGAGATTCTTTAATGCGCTTTTTCTAAAAAAGAAAAAAGTACCGAGCATGTATAAAAAAAACAAGATTAAAACTAATATCGGATGCCGAAAAAACAAAAGAACAAATCATTCGAAAATTGAAAAGTACAAAAGTATTATAAACTCGTCAGACTCCCGTTGACATCAAGTATTCGAGAACACTCAAGCGCTGATGATATTATTATGAATCTCAATTAATTCTCTTAGAGCGACCAATTCGCACGGCCTCATACCCCCGTACCGAGTTAGCGTTCTTTAGTGAATTTTAAACGATATCGATCTGCACGCCCTACATTCTGTTAGGGAATACGTGCGATGACCCTCGCTTTTGTGTTTATTGGTAGCGTAGCGGGTATAAATCTTCGGCCATATGATTCTGGACGGATCGAAGGACGGTTGTGAGATTTGGGGGTGAGTTTGTTGGGTTCGGTAGGTTATACTTACATTCGAAACACCTAGAACTTAGACTAACCTAGACCTAGACCTTGAAGGTAGCTGTGAAAATTTTATTTTGGAAGGGGCGATTAATATTCTTTTCTTTTTTCGAAATATTTTTAAACATATTCCATGTCATTTAATTATTAAGATAATTGTAACCAATTTTCTCGACCTAAAGAAAATTTGGCTTTTACTCTTGCGTTTTCTTTTAATTATTAGACCTACTGAAAATTAAGTCTCTAGGTGTATTTACCTCTAGCCTACGAATACTAAATGCTAAATATTTATTAAGTAGATAATAATCTAACATAAACATATAAGCACATATATTCACTTAAGTCGAATAAACCTGACTAAGTGATGCGTTAGGTTAATCTCAAGTTACCCCAAAATTAGGGTAGGAACACACATTAAGATGGCAACCCAGATACTTCGATATGAATTAAGATATTCTAATTTTAATTGTTCGTAGATTTTGATGTTTGGTGTTGCCAGTTTCGTTTGCTTTTTGGTTTGTTACGTTAGAAAAAGGTAAAATAATTTTAAAGCAATCTCTTTGTAGCAAGTATGGGCATGTTAATACGAATGTAAATAGTTTTTTTACAAATTTTACACATTATTGTGGTACAAAAATATTAACTAGGTAGTTTTGAATCGTTTTGAATAAAATAGATACATAGACTTCTAATTAATTGTAAAAACAAAGGAACAGGCAGATTCATTTAATGTTTACTTAATTTTAGTTTTTAAAAGAACGAAAACGCATCAACGAATTTAATCCTTTTATCGCGAGGGCTTTTACAAACATTTAAGTCTCTTAATTCGTGGATCACACAAACGTTTGTCCTAAACGATGATCAACTGACCTCCGCTATTCGGACATATGTGCAGTTCCATTCTATCTTAATTATACTTAAATAGACACAGAGATTTTGTGAACTCACTCAAACAAAACACGACACAACATCTCAAAACCCAACAACTAAACATTGTGAGGGTTAAAAAGATCATATCTTTACCGTTTAAATCTTAACCCTTTACCGAGGGTTGTTTTATTAATTTATTTACACGTGTATCAGCATTATTATACAAATTCCTGTCGTAATTGGCCCCATATGCAAAATTTAATGTCACCATTTTGATTTTATCTCTGTTTAATACATTTAAGGGTGGGTCTTGGGGTATTTCGGGTTTAAAATTTAGATGTTTGTAGTAATATGATAGTATGTAGATGTAATGTTTGACAGGGTTGTTAACCTTCTTACTTTGATTATATAGCTTAATAATTTTGATATATTTTTCAGGTAATTAATCCCTAGGGTCCTTTCAAGTATACACATGCAAAATCGATCGATCATTAATCATCGATTAAGTAATTAATGTATTGTAATCCGAGAAATCCTTGTAATTTTAAAGAAATCTACATTTATTCTTATGGAATAAACAAAATAATTAATCAAAAATTACTCTTTTTGAAGACACATAATAATAATCCTTACATACATTCGTACAAGTGTTGATACTACATAAACATTTTCGGAGTAGGTATAACGACATCTATTTCTCAGAAAAAAATTACCATTATTAAGTCGGCGTCAAGAAAAAATAATAGCCGAAAATAAGACGGTGCTATGAGTTACAAGTAATGCCATCAGCATGCAGCGCGCGTCCTGCCGACCCCCTAAGTCTTATAGCTTTAGTATACAGTTTTTGTGAACGAATACGGTAGGATGTAGGTAATTGTGAGTGTGAGGAAGAAGATATTTAGAGTTAGAATTTTGATTATTTTTGTTTTTATAGTTTGAGAAATAGATTAATCATTTTATTATGAATCAACAATTGATATAATCTCGGGTAGGACCCACTTAATTTTCGTGCGTCACAACTTGGCCTAAATCAATTGCTGATTTTGTGGTGGCCCTCCTTTTCTCAATTATAGCATCTTCTTCTTGTCTCCCGCTTGCTGTGGAGGGTAGTAGAATATTTCTTTCCCTTCCTTTTTCGTTGCGGGTTCTAAGACAATAATTATTTCTACTCCCTCTAACAATAATACACACAGAGTAGGATGAGAGACTCTACGCGGGGTAGTGCCTTGTCGCTAGAAACTACTACAATATTAGTTTAGCAATTGTCGGTATGTACCTCTTGAGAGGTACGGATCATTACAAAAAACCAATAATATCAGTCTGTATAGGGGAGTCTAGGGAAAAAATCATCTATCACCACGCTATTTTTGATTTTTGATTCCCCTCGATGTTTCCCTTTACCGTTTTTCTGCGGTGAACTTAAAAACACAAACAACTTTCAAAAGTTCACATTAGTTAGACATGCGTTCAGATTGAACCTGCATTATACCATGCAGGTTCAATCTGAACGCATGTCACACAAAAAAAATACTTTAAACCCCAAGGCTACTAAGAAATGTATGTGATGAGAAGTCTTTTTGACTTCCCATCACATAAACACATTACATTTAAGTACATTAACTTAGTTTCCTAAACAACAAATCATCAATTAAATCTGTCAATGTACGTTTGGAATTTTCCTCCTATGTACAATCGCACGCAAGGATTAGCATCGGAATGAATCAGTAAATAACATGCTTTTACATACATTAGTTAATTTATTTGCATGACTATTTACTAAGGCGTATGGCGTCAATGATCTGAATGTTACTTAGTATAAATAAATAAATAAATGCGGACAACATCACATACATTGTTCTGAACCCAAAGTAAGTTGCCAAGGCACTTGTGTTATGGAATTCAGATACAACGAAGGTACCACAAACACCCAGACCCGAGACAATGTAGAAATGTGAATTTTTACATTGACCCGACCGGGGATCGAACCCGGGACCTCAGAGTTAGCGACACCTTGAAACCGGTGCGTACGCCACTCGACCACGGAGGTCGTCAAAGTATGGACTATGGTTGTTTATTTGTATTGTCGAAACGAACTGTTTCCTTCGTCGTTGATTAGTGAGACGCAGAAAATCATCTTCATTATTTTGCCTTTTTTCAAGTTCGTTGGGGTCAGCTATCAGTCTAACCGGATGCACCTAAGTACCAGTGTTTTACAAGGAGCGACTGCTTATCTGACCTCCTCGACCAACTTTCCTGTTTAACACGATAGACTAGTTGAATATTATGCTTTGAATTGTTGTTTTTTTTTTCGCGTTTTAGGAATAAGTGCGTCTTATTACTAAAATTCATGGCATAACCGCTGAATCCGGGAATTGTGGTGAATCCGGAACACCACAAGCACTTATGGGTCATAAAACTATCAGCATCTAAGTCAAAAAATCTCTGACAAAGATAAGTTAATAATGAAACGCGGTAAATCCATTAAAAAGAGTTGTAATATTTGTTTTTAATTTAAAAATCATTTATCCATTAACATTCGAAATCCGAATCCTTTTGTTTTCGGTAATTGCATTTATTGACATTTGAGTTTCGTCACTAGGAAACCGTGGAAGTTTTCTTAAGCAGGCATTAACATAAACCTCTATTCATCACATATGTGTGGAAGTTTAAGTAGGTACGTAGATAATAAAACAACCTTGTTTTGATCAAACCTTGTTGCTATGGTAAAAACTTCAAAATTATTCTAAAGTTATGAAAGTTAATAAAAACTGACATAACACTGAAAAAACAAAATAAGGAATTTAATCCTTGTGTTTCGGGGTTTTCACAAGCATCCAAGTCACATGCACAACGACACTCAGACTCGCAGCATTCGTGGGTCACACAAGAGCTTGCCCTACGCGAGGATCGCGCTGTGTGGGTTTGGCGTTGTGACCTCAACCACTATCCGCTGAACGCGCTTGTAAATCGCATGGTGACAAAGTCTTTATTAAGAATTGGATTCCCATCAAGACAATAACATGATCAGTCCTTAAGGCCTGCCACCACATCTTAAAGTAACTGTTTAGTACTAGTTGAATACTACTTTAAGACCTGGTGGTCGACCCTATGTAGTAAAAGTACAAAACGGGTTTAAAATAATTCAAATACATGTTCAATGTGTCTTTAAATAGCTTGAACCGAGCAAGATTAGCAAACATCTAACTTTAATATATTCTTTTTCTTTAGAAAGATTCCTATCTTTAAGCAAAAGGACTTCTTAAGAATACTAATAACATCCTGTGTATAAGGCCCTTTATTCACACTTTTCTAAAAAATTACTTTAAAATGGACTATTAACACTTTCCCCTGACACCGTACCACCATTTCTAAACGTTTTATAGAGCAGGTGAGGAAAAGGGACGCCGCACTACGTTATATATCTCTGTCTTGCTCACACAACTGCAATAGTATAACTTTAAAACGTGTTGGTTTTCCCTCCGGTATTTTTTCTTGAGGGACATTCGTAACACATTTTTTTCGCGACTAAGGGCAGGGAATTGCTCAGAAAACCTAATAATGTGAAGTAATTTTTCAATTGCTCGTGTTAACGTTTTTTGAACGCGTATCTACACCTTGCTTTTGGATGGTTTTATGCTGCAAGTGATCATATATTTCGTATACATAATTAAAGCTAGACAATATATTTTACGAATTCGATAATAATTTAGTGAACAATTTTATTAGGAGTCACTGTCATTCTCACCACGCGTATTTATCGGGATTGCCCGACTCGCGTCAGCTCATGATTAAGGACTTCGGTTATAGCCGAAACAAGTTGGTAACTAGTTGCATTTTTAAACTGTTACCATATTAAGACAAATTATAGCAGTTATTGACTTCAATCATTCTTTTATTTTTAATTACTTCAATAAAATAACTAAATCATCGACATTCATTTACAGTAGTCAATGCTTTAGATATCGATCATAAAAAATATATTCTAAACCGTATATTCTACATAAAAATGCGAATTGTACTTTTATCTTCATAAGTAAAATAGAAAATGATATTCCATTCGCACATAACACCATCCCACTCCCTTCAAAATTTGCATACAATTTTTTCTCCTTGCAATACTGTTCTTTTGTCCGACGTCTGGCAACTTTAACAGAATGCCTTTTATTTTCTCTTCTATTTCTTTTTTCTTATTAAGTTAAAGATAGATCGATGTATGTAGATTTTTCTTAAACGTTTTAGCGAGTTAAAAACGTCTGGTAGTTTATTTGAACAATTTAACTTATTGCTTAAGCGGTGTCGTTTGTAGTACATAATTGATGTTTTTGGAAAATGTTGGCTATCTCATGGCTAGCTGATGAATTAAATATAATATAATGAATTAAATATAATAGTGATATTATCACCTATACAATAACCAAGTAGGCATGATAGTGCCTTTGTGTACTTATTTAGAAACTGTACGAAAACCTTAATTAATAAGTAACAAAATGTTTTAAACACTGTTTGCTACATAACACCTAAATTAAATACATTTTATTATTTATGTTACGTCAATTAAAGTAATTTTATATCGACGCACAATGAAGCAAAAAAATAAATAAAAAAATGCAAAAATATACAAAGATGAAGTTCGTAGCTTACATACAATATATAGTAAAGAATCAAACCTTTTAAACTAGCAATAATATTGTTAAGTTTAAAACTGTATGGCTATGACAAGTTGACAGGCGCAGAATTGTAACAGACCCACAATTGCACGCATCAATGAATTGTTATAACAGAGTTATGACTTTTAGAAGGGGCAGAAAACTTAGAGTAAATATCTCGCCATGTCTGCAGGGGTTTCAAATAAAATCTATGGCAAAAACAGTGTTACAATTATGGTTAGTGATAATAGTACATTTTAGTACCCAAATCATTTATCTTAAATGTGAAAAATAACCTTAACTTTTACAGACTCTAAAAAAACCTTGGTAAACAAGATCAATGCAATAAATACTTGACTAAATAAAATATTTACATATTTACATATTGAAATGAAACTACTTTTACGGATTTTATCGCAGTAGTTTCATTTCAATGTCTAACATTCGCGTAAACCTAAGAAACCAATATTTACATATATTACATATTCTCATATAATACATATAATACATATTCTCTAAGCTAAAAAGTATGTGTTAAAATTATAATAAACTACAGACCATTAACCAGACCAGACTCAATACTTCAAACATAGTAATATTTCATCAACTGTCTATACATTTTTAAGTCTATAACGCACCCCTCAGCGAGTAACAAGGGCAATCTTGTGGGTGACTTGTAAATGAACAGAAAAAAATAAAGTTAAAAAAAATGGCCGCTTTTAAAACATGACTTTCGCATTATGCCGACCGATACGCGACTAACAATAGTGCAGTTATCGAATTGGAAATTATTATTATTTCTGAAAAATATTATTGTTTGGTAAAAATATTGGCCTGAGTATTTTAATTTAAAATTTATTTTTATCGTGGATAGATGATAAATGTATGGAAATGACGAATTTTCTTTTGGTTACGTGACTTAATTAGGCTCAAGGTCCGCTTAGTACAAGCATTTGTGTGATCTCTTTGTGCATGTGACTTAAATGTTTGAGGTATCGCCGCACCACAAGAATAATATAAAATACTAAAAAATAGTCACTTCCATATCTTTAATTATCTTGTTCAGTATTTGTGCGTGTAGGTGAAAATGTCACTTGCTAATGATAGTAATTATAACTTTATTACAGAGGTGTTTAAGTTGTGGGGCAAAACTTAGTTCAGGATGAAAAGAATACATATTAACCATTGACTGAGAGTGGTATTGAACCATTCACGAAAATAATTAAGCACAGAATTACATAAAACCTATTTCGGGATAATTTTAGAACGTTTAACTTAACTAAAGCCTTGGGCTTTGCTATTATGAAACAATTTTGAAATCCGTCAACAACAGTTCTTTCTCCGAATTCTAAGGCGTACCTTTAATTTACCGTAAAATGTTTAAACACAGGTATCGTCCAACTTTCTAGGGCCGAATAATTGCTTAATCAAGCAAAGCCGTGTCGCTAAGTTAAATTGATATCTTGATCATACCAAGTTGTTGATAGTCCCTTTAATAGACGATTTGTTGTGGCATATTTGTCGAAATCACTACAGTTCATAGCAATAAATGTAGGTGAATAAAAAATAATGTTTTTCAATATATCTATATTTTTTACATTATTTTTTATTCAAAATTAATATGATGAAGTTTGTTTAAAAAACCATAAGCAATTCTATGTGCTTTGCAAAAAAAAACGTGCAAAGATAAATAAATGCCATCATTCTCTAAAAAATGTATCCTTATACCTATTACTAGGACTAAGAACTATATAAAAATTCACACATACAAGACCCAACACAAACACACACAAACTCACTCACCCACTCACACCGACACTCACACTTGCACTAAAATGTTGTTAAATATAATTATAATTTAGTAATAAGCTACTGCTAATCTCTCCAACTTCTTTAAGCTGTGCTCTACAGGGTCCATATTGATTCTACACTGTAAAATGTACCATCTTTATAACATATGGAATGCTAATAAAGAATTGAGTATTGAGTACTTGAGCTAATTACATTGCTATCAACACAATTTTCCTTGAAACTGCATCCCAAACTGAATCACATTAATTAATTGGGTTTTTAATCCCTCGTTTCCATAACGACGCAAAATCTTAAATGTTCGGGTCTACGTGATGTAACCCATGTTTTGTACTAATTAAGATTACCTAACTAATTAGACAGCGGTTAGAGTGAAGTGTGCCAACGACCCAATATCACAGTTAATGAAATAACTCGTTAACTTTATTGTGGTTTTAATCTCACTCATATCAATGATAGTGGTGTACCTGAAGCATGTCACATATCTCCTCATCTCATACGTATGTATCTCCAAGTGGAATGGTCGAAGTTAGTAGAGTAAAAATGTATGGAAAAAGGAAGAAAGGAAGCCGACCCCACCATACCTTCAGAAGACTCAAAAGCGTGCAGGCAAATTAAACCAAAAGATATAAAACCTAAATGGAATGGAAAGATTGATTTAATAATACCTACTAAAATAACGGGCATTACTATCACCGTACTAGCTAGCGTCTACCCTTGTTAATAAGTTCTTTTGGATGTCAAAATGAGTACATATCTTTTTCAGAATCATCATCGAAATAATCTCCAGAGACTCTTGAATAGCAAAAATCGAACTTATCAAAACTCTATACATAAACAAAGACTTCTACAATTCGACAAACGACTAGACAAATACCGGCTGAAGAAGATAAAAAGAACAATTCCCCTCCACTAATAAGATCAATAACTTAATATAATGCAGGCTAAGACAGCACAATGGTAATGCTCATTACTGACAATTACCAGAAATTTGTCGTCAAGCAGTCTTGATACATGGACGAAACAATGAATGAATAGCTCGATGGCGGAGGAAAACAAGTCGTTGTACCGCATTGATTGATGCTTAACTACTGTTTGACTGATCTTGATACTTTGTTGAAATACTGTGTTAAGTATTATTTTGATGGTGAACTAGTACTGATTTTGAGTGGGTAAGAAACGGAAAAAAAACTGTTTGGTCTGTCAGAGAAATCATGGTCAAAATTAAAAAAAAATGTCTGCTTTAACATTGTATTTAAATACTTTTGTTTTTGGATACGTACATGAAATGAATTATAATTAATTTTGATATTAGTTCCTTTTTAACCGCACCTAGTCAGCGTTAATGTAACGTAGGGAAAAAAGTGAGGCATTAACATAATTTTTAATAACCAAAGTTTATTATGATAAAACGATCATTAAATATCATAGACTCTGAAAATTCAATGAAAAAACTATATTGATAACACGGAAATGAATTGACTCTGCATATTATACGTAATCTTGATATTAGCATATTAATATAACTCGTAAAACAATGAATCTATATTGAGGCGCTGCGGAAGCAGACAGTAGGCGAAATACCTCTTGTACAGACTTATAGACGAATAACGTTCTTGATACTTCTGTTTTAAGATTGTATATTTAGGCGTTATTTAGGTGTATTTCTAATAAATAATTTATATTACAGAAACTGTTTTAATAGATAATGTTATTACGTCAATTTTCGATGTTATCTTAAGATATAGCAGTGAATTCAATTAGCTATATTTTTTTTCATAAATTTGTCTCGCTATTGTTGTTGCGAACCTAACTGTGATCCAAATAACGTGGCAATTAATGCTTTATTAGTTTATTATTTTTTAATATCTTATATCTATCTATATCTCTATAATTTCTGACATAAAATTTGTCATGTTATTATTGCCATCAGCAAATTTTACAGGTAAAAATTACTGGAAAAATACATTTTAAAACCTATATATGATCCGAATAATGATAACAAAATTTTCAGGTAATTTTTCACGACCAAGTATTCAAAGTTAAATATATTGTAACTATTTCAAAAGCCATCCATCAAGTATCAAACATGTCAATCCTAATACATATCTCGGACAGACTCAGAAGTCACGTAACTCAGCGGTTGAGGCAGCACGTTCACCAATCATCTAAAGCAAGCCCATGACCGTATATCCATCTCTTTCCATCTCACCACTTTCTAATACCACCGTCTCGCTTCCACATGGCGAATCCATCGGGAAATCTGAATAGTATGAAGTAGAATTAGGTGCTTTGACATTACTTTATAAGGCGTTGATAGATTTTCTTTCAACTTTGTTCGGTGTATAGGGATTTAGGGGAAAATTTTGTGTTTCGTGAGTTTTCTTGAGGTACAGTGTTAGTTTTTATTTAGTCTAGACACGATTTGTAAATTCATTACTCATTTTTGCAATGCTGAATGCAATTACAATACATAATATATTATGTTTGCTAGGTTCTTATTTACCTTTTTTATTGATTGATAGAATTGGCCAATCAGTCTCATTGTCAGATACGGGGCAGTCATTGGATACTTATACTTCAGCAACTTTTTACTGTTTTATATCGTTTCATATTCACAAAACTACAGCAATTAAAATTCTACTCATTGCAGAATTCATCCTAAGCTAACATACCTACGGGAGATCGATCTTCTTACACTAGAACCTTATTGTCATTTTGCCATAAATAAGAAGACAGCTAGGAAATGCCCCACAGCTGGGCAAAAGCCTCTTCCAATACACTTATTGATTACTAATAAGTATTTTTCTGTAACTGTGTTACACCCTCCTTAAGACCCGCTACGTTATAACATCCAAAACATCTAAAGGCCCTACATTTCGAGTTACTTTCAACAATACACCCAATTCCATTCCGTTACGAGTACGCACGAGTGCTTCCAAGATATCGCTGTTTCCGTCCCTTTCTCACACATTAAATCTCAGTAAGAAGAAAAGAGTAAGGAAACGTTCGATTTTTGAAATATTTTGAATGTCTTCTCGTTTCAGTGTTTATTGGATTATTTTTTGTTTATCGTTGCTTAGTAAACAGTGATTTGAGTAACAAACAAGGTTGATGACATTTCTGAATGTAATGACAGTGACGTTTCGTTATGTCATTATCACGTGACGCAATGTTTCATGTAACTGTTTTTTTCTGTAATACTAGAAGTAAGTCTTTATCTACAATATAATTGAACTAAGCTTTGCTACATAAATATCTTTGGGTCCAGACACCAAATGTCATATCATTTTTAACATCTAAGTAAAACATCGATGTTCAATTCAATATACACTATTTTAGTTGCAAATAAACTGCGGTTAATTAAATTCTGTATCACAAAAGCGCAAATTGAAACGAAATATATAAATAAAGTAATCAGTTTCAACAACACAACGGAATCCAATAAACGATTTACTAATCAAGAAAACACAAGTTTATGACAACATAAACAGCACGACTTATGTTCACAATTAACATTTGTTTTCACTATATTACTACATTTGTTTATGTATATTGTCTTTACAAAGAACTGTACTGATTTTCAATAATGTGTACGGAGTTAAGTGGTTCTGAATAATATTTTGGCAAAAGCATTCAAGTATTTATTCGAAATCGGGAAAAATCGTAATGAGAATCCGTTTAGAAAAAAAAAAAATAAAGATAGCGATTTGGTAACAAAACATTAAAAGGAAGCTTAAAATGGACTTTATTAATTGACCATCAATCGGCGTTTTCATGATGTGTCTGTGTTCCAGACTCATGATTTTATTCTCTTGATCTAAATTATTTTGTTTATAACCAAGATTTTTAGTAAACACTTTATACCCAGACATTCTTCAAAGTCCATACAAATAAATGGTTGAAGCGAACGCTACGCCAAGAAATATCGTGTCCACTCCAACCCTCAGATATCGCCGGTCTAAGAGACCACGTACTCCAATTTTTCTGGTCAAATGCACTTGGAACGAAACGCAACGGGCCTTCGCGACCATCACCGATCTATCAACGTACACCGTGTATAGAATGCGAAATGGGAAATTCGAAATCACCAATAGCGTTCGCGCATTTCAAACGGTCTTATAGCCGAACGAGCGAATATTTAAATATCGAACGTTTGTCTTCGGTTTACAGATACGATTTGTGCTTTCCGATTTTGTTTTTGCGTTGTTTATTGCTTTGCTAAATTCAAACTTAATTACTTTAGTATAGGGATGGATTTTGGCTGTTATGTTTTGTGTAATACGTCAACTTTAAACTGCAATTGTTTTAAGAATATAAACTATTTCCTGTTAAAGGTCTCTTTCGCCCATTGTTTCGGTTTCTCTCTGAACTGTCGATGATGTCATTGTAGGTTTTAAAGGAATCGTACATAACGTTTGATGTCTCTTAAGTACTTATACAGAAGTTTTATATAGTGAAGCCGTATTTGAGTCATACGGAAGTCCAAGAGTATAAATAGATACAAATATTTTTATGTGAATTATATGGCCTGTCGTTGAATCAAATATCGAATTATTTATCACATCCTGAGATAAGGTTCCGAGTAAAAGAATAATAAAACACTAAAAGCACCAACAATCTACAGCCAAGATGTAAAACCATAAATTCTCTTAACAACCCTTCACTGCAGGTGGGTGAAAAATAATTTATTCAAATAAATCTCGCGAATTTTCGCAACACTCAGATATAAGAGGCCCCCGGGCGTCGTTTCGCGATTCTTTTAACTGCACCAAGGAGGTGACTTTTTTGTCGCTGTTTTAATGAAAATGCTAATAAAAAAGGTGGTGATGATGTTTTTAAGAAGTTTAGAGTATTTTTTTGTGACTCGGTAGAATGTTCTCGAGATTTTGTTGAACTGCGATATAAGGAAAAATGTTTTACTAATTTAATTTAAGTCACATCAACTTTTTAGCAGCAAAACCATACAACAACATATACAACTAACTAAAACCATTTAAAAGTATTATGTACTTCCGAAAAAAAACACAAAAATGAAATAATTCACTAATCAACTCAAACAAACAAAATTGAATTCTCATTTCAAACGAAAAGCGAGAAAAATATCATTAACAAACTTTTCGGCAGTAACAGGAAATCTTCCGCAGCGCAAGTCGTAAATAAAAACGTGAGATAAAAATTTACATTATCGCACTTATTTTAATTTCGTTGTGCATTAATCATCGCGTAGTGGAGTTGTGTCGCCATTTATAATTCTGGGTACTTTTTAATTTGGTGCAGCATTTGTAGGGTTGAATGTAGATTTCGTGATACTGGCTGACAGCTCGCTTAGTATACAATTAGGGATGTTATTTTGAAATATGGTGGGTTTGTTTTAATGTAAGATAAGAAATTAAGAAATGTGTAAAAAATCTTGTTACAATGAAGATGTGTAGAGTAAATGGAGTGTTAAAATTTTAAAAAAAAAACTCAGGTTTGATCATTTCTCTTTACTTTTCTGACGTTGCCCTAATAATTGTCTTTTGTTTTCAGTATCAATTTCATCATTTTATGCTAGCTTATGTTAATAGCAAAATATTTGGACATGATTTAATTGAAACAAACACGCAAACTCATTATTTTAAAAACTTGAATACACTTTACATTACAACCAAGTTTCTTGCCTAAGGTTGAAGGAACTTGGTTAAAGGGACATTTTATCCCTAAACAAATTGTTTCGACTAATATTCTACACACGGACAAGACGCGACCTTACAGCTACAAACTAAAAGGGTCTAAGTATGAAATTTGAAGTTTCAATTCTTAGTATTTTAAGATTAATCTAAGATGTTTATTCACAAAGTTATCTGATGTTTTGTAGTGTATCTAAAAAAGTACAAATTTTACAAATAGTAGGTATAAAAACTAGCAGAGAATCGATCTCTATTGACATAAAAACTTAAAGAAGGGTATTTCTATACACCATGTTAGTAAAAATAATGAAAGGAAATCCATTAAATATTAAGGTCTGTAAAACTGTAGGTACGTTAACCAAATATAATATCAAAACCAAAAAATAGTTCTAAAGACAAAACAAATATTTTTTCTTATCTATATCACTCTACTATTTTAAATATAGTTACGTGAACTACAAAATAAATAATCAAAGAAAATATAAATTTAAAAAGTAAAACTACAACATCCTTTCCTCTCATTTTCAGACTTACGTCATTTCCTTTTGGGTTGGGGGCTAGGGTTGGATGAAAAACGACATAGTAGAAATTAAGTCTCGCGAGTGAAAAATGGTTTAAAAGGTGGACAGTGTTTAAGGGACATTATAGAGTAAATATGGGGACACAGTAATAGCCACGGGGGCTATAACACTGCGTAAACACAGTTTGAATTTGATAAAGTGTTTGAGAAAAGTTGTGATTTAAAATAGTGTTGACAATATTTAAAAGCTTATTTTGAAAGCCTATCGATTTAACAAGAGATGTTTTTGGTGTTTTTATTTGTTTGTTTTATTGCCTCTTTAATATTTTGTCATTTTTTGTGGTACATAATCAGATGTTAAACAATTCTCTTGAGTAAGAAATAAATTCAAATTTATGACTGATAATAACCGTTTTTAAACCTTGATTTTTTACAGTGGCATCAAAAATATGTCATCTGTGAAAACATCTACATGGTGACATATATCCGAAAACCGAATATTTTGAAACGAACAACGGAGACATTTCTTATAGCAATCACATCGTTTTGTTAACCAATACTTTATCATAACTCAACAAAAACAATAAAATCCACATCTTGGAACTACTAACTGTTCTCATAAGTTCGCACAGAAAAAACTGTTAGCCAAAAAAAACATTTTATAGTCACCCTTGATGTTAATCTAAAAGCAATTTGCGGGAATATATGACTTAATACGAGACGAACTAACAAACGGACAAACGATTTTATAGCTCTAGAAAAAAAGGTATAAATCATAATACGGTTGCTATTAATATTATCAGCAATTTGTTTACACTTTTTGGTGTCACTTTATTAATTTATGGTTAAAATTTTTGTTCATAAACCTTGAAGAGAATTTTGCAAATGACAGCGTTACCTTACTATTGGTATATCAATCACTGTTATTGCACAATAAAAAGTATCTAAACACCTAAATATACCTTGCATTTTCAGTATAATCGTAAGCTTTGCTGTTTTAACTGTTTTTAAATTGAACGCCAAAGAGACACTTGTTTTTTTTTCAGATATAGACTCGCCGACATAAATTCAGTAAGCAATAATTATAATTCAACAAAAGACTTCGTTAACATTCTAGAATCTTTCGCTAGAAAACCCAAAATGAATATAAAATATTATCAAAAAATCTCAGCAACATAATAAAATAAATTATATAAAACAAACACACGCGATTAAGCAATAAAAATGGCTACTGTTTTTTGACACCAACCCTGTTCTGGGAACATATAAAATCTACAACGATTTGTTTATAGCACATTAACAAGAAGGTGCTTTAATAAAGTAATAAAAATCCGAGAAAGGACGACTAAGGGTATAATTTTGCTATTAATATTCAATTTTACCCCCAAAACTTCGCTGCCACTTCAAAGAAAAATCTCAGATCTGATCTAAAGAGTATCTACTTACGTAATTTCCGAGTAGACGTTTGAAGGGTTACTCGAAAATTGTGTACGTGTGAGTGCGTTTGCTATGTGTGCGTACTGTAATTACATGGATGTTAACACTTAACAGCACGTGTTGGTCTACATGAAAGTATTTTGATGTTGTTTAAAATTTAATTATATTTCATTACTGAATGAAACAATACAATTCGAGAAGCTCTTGGCTAAGTTACAAGTACATAATTTGATCGATCACAGGATACGCTTGATACGGTCGATCCATGCATCATCTATGTCAAAAGGAGTTCTCCAAAAAACGCGTGCTGGAAATTATTCATCTTCCGGTTGAAGATCTTTCCGGGTAGTTGGAAGCTAGAAAGTCTGACAACCAGTCTCACTGAGGGATATCATGTTGCCCAGGTAACTGTGCTGAGGAGGTCATATAGGCAGCCGCTCCTTGTACGATACTAGATGCTACCTAGTTGCATCCGATTAGACTGGTAGTGAACCCCAACATAGTTGGGAAAAGGCTGGGATGATTACCCTGAATATAATTTGTATTTGTTAACAAAAGTCAAATTTTTCGTGTATTTCTGATTGTAGGGTCTGATAAGTAATTGTGGGTGTTTTGCGTAGGTTTTAAAATTACCTTAGATTTAAAGCTGATTTGACTGGCCATTTAGAATAAGTACAGTGTAGGAGTCATCATCATAACTGTTATAAAAAGTCATTACGCTGAAATGTACAAGAAATTTAATGCGTAACCTCAAAAAAAAAATATTTATATTAATTACATGCACGACAAAAAATATGTCATGTAAAATTGTTTAAAATTAATTCATCACACAAAACATATTCACAAAAGAAAGCTCTACCTTTCCTTTTCTCTCAACTACTCTATCCACTAACTAAAAACCATAGATAATTCCAAAGAACTCCCTTACGACATTTTTTTCTCTATTTTCTCCTAAAACGACAAAAAAATCTACACCTGAGAGTTTTGACAGTTGACTATCGAGCGATCATGATGCGCGGGCGCAGATTTATGGCGTCGTAAAGCACGGCGCAGGCGCGCCACAATGGCTTGTTGACAAAACAGAGTAGCGCCCTTATAGACCCTACAGTTTATGGTGTAATGAAGGCTAGGGAAAGGAATAGAGAGGATGTTACTGATGGTAGTATTAATTAGCATTTGATTTTGAAAGGAATTATAAGAATGTTGGATGTTAAGGTGTTTAATAGCTGGTTGAAACTTAATTAATAAAGAACGTAAAAATGTCAATGAAGATGGATAGTCGTGTAAAATTGTGAAATCTTCAAATAAAACGTTTTGCAATTAACATGCTACAGACAAATCCAAAGAAATATTGTATAATGGAACATTATATTTATCATATTATCATTTTAATCATGACAATACCTCAAACTTTCTTTAATTCATTACTGAATCCATGTTCTTTATGTATTCTGCCGTGGTATTAGAAACACTTAAAAAGTACAAAATCAGAGTAAACAAGCGTCGTATCCACTCTATACCCACGCCATGTCATAAAAATATGACATTAGTATACCAAACCTCTGTATCAGTTAATAATCGAGCATAAAGACCCACCATTGATACTCTCCCATAACTTCGACAGTTTATGAGATACCATACAATAAGCACGGTAGCCGGCGCCCCCATAATATCCCATACTCAACCCATACAATATTGTTTTAAAATATTTGGGATGAAGTAATAAAAATGAATTATGTTTTTATTTTAAGAAGAGATTTTGCTGTATTTTTTTTAATTTATTGGGATTTATCTTGTAAGGTTTACTATCGTAGAAAAATCAAAGGCAAAATATGGCTAGTGTAGTCCAATTTTGTTTTGTAAGATTTTGGTTTTTTTACAGCAAACAATGCAAATTTATTTAGATTTTTGATGGCCTCCTTTTTCTAAACCTGACCTTTAACATTGACTTACAGGTACTCAAAACATTTTTCAGGTGAACTTTTACATCATTTTTTTTTATTAGCCGTGCATTTTTTACCGCGTAAGCGTAACAAAACAAAGCAAAGGTATTGGAATATGCATTTAATGTTCAATTAATGTTAATAACATGCAATTTGTAGAACAATCGCTCTCATTACCATAGAAAATGATCGACACTGGCTATTTGCCATGAACGTCAATTATTCCATAGGGTAGCGTTCTGTACTATTTTTTTCAATGATGCATTCGATTTTGTACAGACATTTTCAAGTAGACAACATATCTATAGATACTAGCTGTTGCCCACGACTTCGTCCGCGTGGTTAGAAGATATAAGTTAGGAATTTTTGAACGGAAGCCCTCGAAGATTAATAATTTTCCACATTTTCAATTGTATCTTAACTCCTATTAGACGCAGCGTGATGGTATATAGCCTAAGACCTTCCTCGATGAATGGTCTATTCAACACATAAAGATTTTTTCAATTTGAACCAGTAGTTCCTGAGACTAGCGCGTTTCAACAAACTCTTCAGCTTTATATATTAGTTAGTATAGAGTATAGATTTGTGATAGTGATACCTCTTCGCAAGTTAATAGACATCTACTAGCTGTTGCCGCTGTTGCGTCTCCTGCAACGAATAAAAAATGACCTTACAAATACCTAAAATCGTGATAAAAACGATCCTGTGTTCAAATCCTGCTACACATGCAATAATTAATAGAGGTTAATTTAATTTTGAAGTCCATAGTTAGATGGCATAATGAAACATTTATAAGGATTAGCAAGTAAATAGATGATGTAAACCGCTAGTCGCCATACTGGGCAGACAAAGGACCGGACATGGACTGATATGATCGATCTAACACCAACCATTATTATGTAGTTCTAACAGTAACTCCATAAACCTTGTTCCTGTTAACAGGACGGCACTTGATTTTCTTTAAGACATAATAATTGCGAAAAATTCAATTGGATAATTATTTTTATGTAGTCAGTTCGACCCGCGATCCCGCCGCGTCTGCTCTTGCTTAAAGACTCCGGTTGGGTCCTAAACTAGTCGGGCTACCCCGATATACACCGTGATTTTTTAGTCGTCTTACAAAAGCAGCCCAGTTCATGTATCTAGTGTAATGACTAGAACACGTTCATGATAAAAAAATAGGTATTTATGAGATTTGAAAAAAAAATTGAATTTTTATTCAATATTATGATGCAATTCGTAGTTTTTTAGAAACACAGCTCTGTTGCGAGCGCGGTCCGAGCCTTGTAGCAGTGGTGAGGGACGCGGGCGGCGCCAATTTTATCATTTTTAATTGTATATTTCAGTTTTCTCTTGTTTAATTTTCTTCGTACTTATTATCTTAGTTGATGATAAAAAAATAATAATCGCGCCTAGGGGTATTTTACGTCGGATACATGAACTGGGCTGCTTTTGTAAGACGACTTAAAAATCACCGTGTATACGCGTGAGTAAACCGTTACATCATTCAATTATTTTTATGAAACCTATTTCGTTTTTAAGAGTTAGCCGTTTTAGGTTACTTGGCGAATGGAAACAAAAACTTTGATCTGTGATCCCTGCTTTTGTTTTGCTACTCAAGAATAGAGTTTTTGCATTGTGCTTGATTGATAAACAAATTTAGTTTAGTTTTATTTTATATCTGTTGTAAAAAAAATATGTAGGTACGACATCATTCGACGCCAACGCCATCTATCTAAAATTTACAAAAACTTTCGCACAATAGACTTGTACCAGGCAGTGACATGCGAAATAGCTTTAAGAGTGAACATTTAAATATATAAAAAGAGAAACGATGCAAATTTAAAATTCCGCGATTCCGATTGGCCAACTTAGGTCGGCCGAATTTCTCCGAACGTCAAAATTCGAATCGTAACGCGATCACGCACGCATGGACCGTTACTGCACATTTCAAAAATAGAACACGCCGGCCATACTGAGTAGGTGGACAGTTGACAGTAGCGAATCATGCGACGCTTATTAATCAGTCTATTTATTTTATATTGCATATAAAATATTCAACAAGCGAAGCCGGGGCGCATACATTCCTCAATAAAATGACCATAAAAAACTAATGCAGCACTTGGCGGTTTTATTGCGGTTCTTGGTATACGTAAGTGTAATTGTTGAATTTCTATTTTAAGAAATAGAAAATTTATGTATGGTTGTTGTTTTTAAACTCACTCAATATACATGTGGTATAGTAGGGTCAATTCTATTTGTCCGTATGTCACCTGGCTGGATCTCGTGAACCGTAATAGCGAGACAGTCGTAAATGCACAGATGATGTATTTCTGCTTCCACTATGATTACTAATACTGAAAATAGATGCCGCTATTGTGAAAAAAAATCAAGACTATCAACTGTTGGTAGTGCCATAAATGAGATGGATGACGATAAAAAAATGTTTTTCTTCAGCTTATATGTACAAGACCCTCAGTGGAGCGTTTCCGACTCGTTTTTGTTATAACTATAGTTAGGTTGTCGAAAAAAAGAGTGTCATACGACTACGAAGGCATTTTGCAAAACTAAATTAAATTAAATCAAAACTAAGCACATCATTAATCCTTAGTCCACCGCACGCAAAAACAAAAACAATAAAAATAAACTTTTTAAAAGAAATTACATTCGGAACAAATCAATAAACTCATGTCAAACATATTGTATAATTGTGATGTCATAAAAATGCAGGGTGCATATAGTCGTACTCGTTAGCCGTGAATGACAATAGGATTCAAATTCGCACAATATTTTAAGTACTTTTCAATGTAGGAAGTTTATTTTAGGTTTGATTCATGAGTTAAAATGCAGTCGCACGTTTGTGGGCTTAGTCATACGAGAGGTGGATAGGATGACACGTGGAAGCGATGGAAAATATTTGGAAATAGATTTATGGATAGATGGATGGTAAACAATAAAAATTGTTCGATTTTGGTATTCAATATTCTTATAAACAGTTATTTATTTATTTATTCGGTACACCATCAGCAATAATAACATAGTTTCTTTTCCGGTTTTTCCTTTCCCTAAAATGGTTTTCAGGTTTTCATGAAAAAAAAATGGGAAAATATTAAAAAAAATATATGTAACAAAAATCATGTCATATCTGGATCAAGTGCTAAAGTCAGAAACGTTTATCAAAGTCTCTTCTTTTAAGACGGATAATACACGACCAGAATTATTTGAGCTCCATAATTCTGAAGCTTTTCTCTTGAAACTCCTTCTTGTGAAGTACTTAAGGGAGGAGGGGAGATCTAAATTTACTGGTTATGGGGTAAAACAATCATTTGTCATGTCAGATCTGGGCGATTTCTTGTCACTTGTCTGATGGACGCAGATTTGTGTAATACCATCTATGAATATATTTTTTCTTGTTTTATCAGAGGATTTGATGTAGGTACTTGTAATTTTAAGCTTAAAAAAATTGAGCAAGAGTGTCAATCTCACTGTAGAACACGATTGTTTGAAGGAGAAAAATTTACAGATCGGAACATAATGACTAGAGACAGTTATATTATTAATCGTATAAAAACAGTAGTAAATCATTCATGTAAAATACAGAAAAAGCTTTTTTGTTGGGATAGATGCAACCAGAGTCTTTAAACATGACCTGACGCAAAGATGGGGAAGCGAGTTTATTTAACTGCCATATTTTTATCAAATCATAAAGCATCTTATGCCGGTTTCTCTAGTTAATACAAATTTATAAATTCAAAAACAACATAATGAAAAATGCCCAAAAATAAAATTTACACCCAACTCCCAAAAGCATCATGAAGCCAAATTTCCATACTCATAATCTTATAGAAAGACAAATAAATTCGCGAATGAAATATGTAAATTTTATTCCGAAGAAAAAATCTCTACGGAACCTCAGCTAAGTGTAAGGCGCGACCGTGCAAATTGGTTTGAAAAAAAAGAAATAAATATTTTAGGGATCTCTTTGCGGTGTTATTTTAATGTTTATTTAGGTAGCTATGGGGTTGATACGGGTTAATATTAATGATTTTCTTTGGGGTTGGAGGGTTTAGATTTCTTTTTCGATTTCGTATCGATAGTACATTTGTTTTTGTTAATTTTGACAGGATTTGTTTTATTGATGAGGTTGTTATATTGTTGTGCTTATGTAATTAAGCGGATCAGAAGGATTTATTTTGTACGTCTTTTTTTTTAATGATGACACATTTATCTTACAAAATATTATTTTTTAAACTTTCCATGAGCTAAATATTGTTGGTATTTTTATTTCATTTTGTAACTATATGTATATTTTGATTGCTTCACGTCCTCTTTCTTCGTACATTTTTTAAATGAAATGCATGTGATTTTGAAAATTTGTTTTTCTTTACCATATTTGGAACCCTCGGTGTTGAATCTTAAATCCAAAAAAACACAGTTTTCAATTATTGGATTATTGGATTATTGGAATAAGTACTTTACTTTTTTAAGATATTCAGACTAAGATTCACGACCCAATGTCTATCGTATCCATCTACCTTTCCTCTGTAATTCGTCATCCATAAATAATTTTCCACATCATACCAACAAGGATGTTTATGTCCAAACATTAAATACTTATTCATTACTCATTGTTCGGCCTCAATAAAATACTTTTATAAGCATGGCAACAACTTCATACTCCGTCTACCAATACCTAACAGAAGTACACCGAGGTAAGTGTGGAAAAGAGACGCAAATCCATAACGTATATCGTGCCATCTCGCATACACAAGTACAAAAATCTTCTTTTAATGGTTACCTGGTGGTAGGTTCTCGTGGTACCTATTGCCCAACCGACGGATTCAACGGAAGCGGTAGTGAGTTCGATCCTGAGTTGAATATATTATTTGATTGATGTCATGCCTGTCTCCATACATTACTATAAAATATGGTTTGGAATTGTAAAGCCCGTAGTTAGGCTAAATATATCTTTGGGATTGGTTTAGCTTGAAAGGCAATTGAAATTCGTTGCTGGTAAAATATGTATGGAGATTTTGTAGCGGGTTTTTCCGGGCTAAGTTAGATATTATTTATGAAGCTTATTAAGGCTAGGTGTACTGTACTTTGTTGTTGTCTAGACCTCATGAAAGGTTCTGATTTTGCACTAGTATGGCGAAACTGACGAGACGTTTTAAGTCAGATCATTGTATTACAGATTGTAACGATTCTAGTGTGACGCGTTTTTTTATTATCCGTTTCGACAATTTGGGAGCAAGCGGGATTTTTAAAAATATTACATTTGAATGCCTAATTACCTAAAATTATATTTCTTGTTCACAAAGGACAGACAACAATAATATTTACCTAAAAAGTATTCTCATTATCAAATAAAACCTAATTTTAAAAACAACTCAAAGACCTATCACAAAATGTTCAAAACATATTGATGGCATAAGAAAACATCTGTAGAATGAAATCAAACATTCCACAAGCATACTAACCCCTTGATACGGAAAGGAAAAAGTTACAGCACTTAAGGGCCCCCACTTTAAAACGCCCCCACAGATAATAAAAACGCTTGTCTATGTTTTAGACAATAAGGGACAATCGTAAACCAACCAACCACTCTTACTAGACCTACGATTCAATGTGACAAATTACCTTTTCCCTTTCGTTTTAATCTTGTTAATAATTTTTACTTGGCAGAATGTATAAGTGAAAATTTCTGAATTTTATACTTGTTTTTTTTCCTAAAAAAAAACAATTTTTAACTTAAATTGTTTTTTCTTGTTGCAGGTTAATGGGTTTACGGATGTTCATTGCCAGGGGTCAATTTATACTGGTGGGTACTTTAAGACCTTGTAGTTCGGCAAATAGGTCTGAACGAGTCCCGGGGAGTTTAAAATTGTCATTACTCGGTAACAGCGCTTTTACATGTTGCTAGCTAGGTGAGGAACATATTTTTCCCTTTTTCTGTGGGGTTATTCTTACCCGACTGTGGAAAAAGAGGGTTATGTAATGCAGTACTAAGTACGTTTGAGATACGATAAAAAGTTGAAAAGCAATGCTAGGCATAATTATATGGATAACGTTATTTGGTTTTTAAGGATTGAAAATATTTATCGAAGGTCCACACTATTTTATTTCTTCATAGTACAATACTATGAAGAAATAAAATACGGGGTTGTGAACTTCAAAATGTTGACTATTTTTTTTTCTTATGATCTTACTCAGTTCCACTAATTTTAGACACATGTTACTTTACTTATTCATGAAAACTCAAAAGAAAAATTAATACAACGCCACTCTGTTAAACAGTTTGTTGGCGAAAAACTCGGTAACGCTAAGGAGATTAGGCCCATCAAATAGCTTCCCGAGCTAATAAAAATAATAAAGCAAAGAAATCCTTTTTTCTTTATGTCGCTAAGGGCGAGTACACACAGTCCCTGGAGTGCCGCTTCCCACCTGCCTGCACTCGCCTTTATTTATTGCAATCGTTCACAACGCCTCAACGGCCGCGAAATTGACAATTTTAAATTGTTTAAATTTTATTTTGTTTAAATTGGAGAATGGTGCGGAAAATACGATCATTTATCAATAGTGAATACAATGGAAGATTTGTTTATTGAGATTTTGTAATATTGGCATGAGGAACTAAATTGAAAAATCCATGTGTGCAATAAGTAGGTACATACCTAAATATGTTTTATTTGAATGTTCCTCTAGTAACTCGAACAACAATAATGATTACAGTAATTAATATTAATAAAAATACTAAACAGCGGTAATTGACAATTAATGAAAATTTACAAAAATATGTTTTCTAGAATCCATACCTACAAAAAACATCCATATTTCAAACCGATAAAAAGATAAACTGTAAAGAAAATACTTCAAAAACAATCTTTTTATCCTACTTGAATATAAATTCTTAAAAAACATAATATTCCGAGAGACCTGTCATAGGAAAATTTAAACTAATGGTGTTTCACCCTCTTGTAAAAATAGCGAATAAATAGGTGATAAAAAAGGACTTAATAATTCGCGATCACTTCCAGTGAAGTTCCTATTTGTCCCTTAAGTTAGTCTTTTATATAGGTAAGGGATTAAAGACCGATATTTAAAAACGTGGGGGAACATTTTTTAAATTTTGAGTTTTTTGTGATGATGTTCGCACCTCAGAATTCACGACTAAAAACAGTGTCTAAGTACCGTAATTTTATCATAATCGTTTCAGTATTGTAGCGTCAAACAGGGATGTTGACATACAAACTTATAAGTATTCACATTTAATAAATTAGAAAGAGTTTGTGTACGGTATACTATTAATTTGATAAACACAAAGTTGCAGTTCATTTTTAACAATCTATTGCCGGTATCTAGGAAAAATATCAAGCTTTCTGAACTTAAACCAAAATTAAAATCAAAACGCAGCGCAATATTATTTTGTAACCCGTATTACACTGTCTTGAACCGTCTCTCAATTTACATATAAATTGTCAAAGTCATGCCTCTAGCATCTTAGTTGTCGATTCCGTAGCAGCAGAGGGTTAACGTCAAAATTCAAGGAACACAGCATTATAAGGGTTAAAACTTTTTATACCCCAAGTTAATTCTAGTTACAGAATGAAAATGATCCTTAATTGGTAATGAAAACACGAGTTTTATTTTAGGGTTGACAGACCTTTTAATTGAGTTTTATTTTTTAACTATTTAATGGATCCTTTTTAGGTTATTTTTTAGGCAGTGCCATCTGTTGACAAAGTACCTGCAACTTTAGTGGTTTGTATTGATATTGCTTTATGGAATAAAATCTATGTCTTTTATCTATGTCTTCCTCGTCTGCTGGTTAAGTAAGTAGCGATATGAATCCAAATAAGTAATATTAAACTAACGTACCTAACGCGATTTTTTCCTAAATTTGGTATAGCAAGTACTTACCTTTTATCAATGTTTCCAAGGTCCCAGTACTCATTCATCGAGACATTTTTTGTTCCTCATTTAGTTTCAAATCGACTTTACCTTCGAATAGCCATTACTGGCAGGCAGGCTGGGATAAAGGTTGTGTAAAATTGGTCTAAAGCATTCAGTCAATCTATCAACTAAGCCTATCGCGGTTAGCTGCTAGACATAGGTCTCCCAAGTTCTGCCACAACTCTTGGTCCCCCTTCCGCATCCAGTTTGAGCTAGTTAACAGTTTTAAAGTCATTGCATTAACGCATCTAACTTAGTCTTACATCATAAGCGGCATAAAAAATTATACCACATAAAATTTTAAAACCAAACTTTTCTCGAGATCGAAAAGATTCTAAAATTCAAAACAACCTTGAATATGGCGCCGCATATCAAGATTATAAGCTCAAAAACAAACATAGTGTTAAAATTCACACGGCGCGCGACAGCCCTCGCTCGCTTTGAAGTTTCGCCGCGGCTAGGTAATCCATCTACGACGAGTGGATTAGGGTTGTCGCAACATACATAGGTAGGTATAATATTGTAAAGTCCCGTTGACTCTCAGATTATCGAGTGTGTTGTGTGGTGGGATTTAAGTGAAGGAACTTTGTTGTAAAATATTTCGCTTTTTGATCCAGTTAGAGCGAGTGTTTTGTTTTAAAGTTTGGGCTTTAAGAAGTGGAGGTTGTTGCAGGATTTAGTTATGAGAGAGTACAGATCGCTCGGGTTTGTGTTTTCGGTGTGGACAAGCAGGTCATCAATCACGAAATTGCAGCGAGTCACCGCACTGTCCGATCTGCGCTGCTAGCGGAAAATCTCCTGCACATAAATTGGGTGCTAAAGTATGCATAGAAAGTGCCCCAAATTTGAAAAATAGCAAGAAAGATCAAGTGAAGAAGACTAATGCCGTGCCGCAAGCAGTTGCAGATACGGATAGGGTGCAAGCCATGACGATATAAATATGGCTAAACGTTTCTTGCAAGCAAATTTAAATCACTGCGCCAGAGCTCAAGATCTCCTTGTCCAGAGCATGGCGCAGTGGTCTATAGATGTTGCGGCGATTTCCGAGCCTTATTTCATTCCTCCCAGCGAGTACTGGGTGGGTGACCTAAATGGCCTGGTAGCCATAACGGCACGAATACCTTTGAGTGTCATGGCACGGCGTTCATGCTGTGCTGCAGCACTGGTGGAAGGAGTTCTGGTTGTGGCTATTTATTTTTCTCCTAATAGGGTTTTGGCCGAATTTGAAGCCTTTCTAATCGATGTTGGGGCTTTGATAGGACAACATCGCCGCTACCCAGTGCTTATCCTAGGTGATTTCAACGCTAAGTCTGTGGCTTGGGGCTCCCGCGGCACGGATGCGCGCGGAGCTCTCGTTGAGGAATGGCTCCTAGAAACGGGCTTATGCCTCCTGAACAGGGGCACAGTATTAACTTGCGTGCGGCAACAGGGAGGCTCTATCGTAGACCTTTCTCTGGCTAGCTCGACTGTCGCACAAATGGTTCATAATTGGAGAGTACTCGAAGAAGTGGAAACATTGTCAGACCACCGCTATATTCGATTTGAACTGTCTCCTACATCAGCACCTACCTCAACAAGGACGAAGTCCTCACCATTTCCACGATGGGTGCTCGGAAAATTAGACTTGGAGCTTCTCAAAGAGGCAGCCATCGTCCAGGCCTGGATTGCGCCATCGAATATATCCACGTCGACCCATGCAGAGGCGGCTTGGTTCCGGCGCGCAATGTCGCAAATTTGTGATACGGCTATGCCGCGCTCCAGGCCGCCGCCTCCAAGACGACAGGTTTATTGGTGGTCTCAAGATTTAGGTCAGTTGCGAGATGCGTGTATAGCTGCAAGGCGGAAGTATACACGGCAAAGAAGAAGACGAACCATAAACCACTCTCTTGAGACTCAGTTATACGAAGCGTACAAAGAGGCAAAATCTAGCCTAAATGTAGCCATTGGTCGTGCTAAGGACGCTGCTAGAGAAGAATTGTTGGCATCCGTGGATAGGGACCCATGGGGACGCCCATACCGAATGGTAAGAGGCAAGCTTCGGCCATGGGCTCCACCAATAACCCAAACACTGGAACCGTATTTCTTGGAGCGCGTTATTGCCACACTCTTTCCACCTAGGCCGATACTCACTCCTCCTTTAATGCGCTCTAGCACCGAGACATTTGACCTGACGATAGAGGTACCAGAAGTCACAAGTAGCGAAATGAAGTCTGCAGAACTACGACTCAAAAAAAAATGTACCGCTCCTGGCCCTGACGGAGTGCCCGGTCGAGTGCTAGCTTTAACACTCGGTGTTCTAGGGCCCCGACTGAAGTCCATTTTCGATACGTGTCTACAAGAAAGTGTATTTCCACAACAGTGGAAAGAGGGCAGGCTTGTGCTTCTTCGGAAGGAGGGGCGTGCCATCGATACACCATCCGCGTACAGGCCCATTGTATTGTTGGATGAAGTCGGAAAATTTTTCGAACGCATAATCGCTGATCGCCTCGTTGAACATCTGTCTAGGGTAGGGCCCGATTTGTCTGACAACCAGTATGGATTCCGACAAGGTCGCTCGACAATCGATGCTATTCAGCGCGTCAAAAGCCTCTCTGATCAAGCAGTGTCGGGGGGCGGAGTGTTATTGGCAGTATCGTTGGATATAGCTAATGCTTTTAATACTCTGCCGTGGAGTGTTATTATTGAGGCCCTCCGATACCACAAAGCTCCTCGATACCTCCGTCGAATTATTGGGGCCTACTTAGGAGAAAGAACAGTGCTCTATGAGAGTCGCAGTGGTTTAGTGTCAAGGCAAATGTCCTGCGGTGTTCCACAGGGATCGGTACTGGGGCCGCTCCTGTGGAACATCGGCTACGACTGGGTCCTTCGAGACTCTGCTCTCCCGGGCGTCAGTATAGTGTGTTACGCTGACGACACACTTGTGCTAGCTCGGGGGGGTTCGTTTCGCGAGGCTGCTCATTTAGCTACAGCAAGCGTGGCACAGGTTGTTGGGCGTATTAAAATGCTGGGCCTAGAGGTAGCACTGGAAAAATCCGAGGCTCTGGCTTTTCATGGGCCTCGAAAAGCACCGCCAGCAGGATCTCATATTGTGATTGGTGGGGTACGGATAGAAGTCAGGTCTACTATGCGCTATCTCGGGCTATTACTGGATAGCAAATGGACATTTGACCCTCACTTTGAGCAACTTGGGCCTAGGTTGCTCAAAGCAGCGGTTGCGCTCAGTCGGCTGTTGCCTAATTTGGGAGGGCCGGGTGCCAGCTGTCGCCGACTCTTTACGGGAGTAATACGCTCCATGGCGTTATACGGAGCACCAGTGTGGGCGGACCACTTAACGCGGCGTGGTCTGGGTCATCTGAGCCGGCCCCAGAGATCTATGGCAGTTCGGGTCATACGCGGCTATCGTACTATATCTTGTGTAGCCGCGTGTATCTTGGCAGGATCGCTTCCCTGGGACCTAGACGCCAAAACTCTCGCGGCCGCCTATGAATGGCGAAAAGATCTTCTCGAGCGCGATGAAAGGCCTCCGCCTCGAGTAGTAGGGGCCATGTTAAAGGAGCTCCGTAATGCTTTCTTGGAAGTATGGGCCGAACGGCTAACAAGTCCAGGAGCAGGATCAAGGACTGTAGGTGCTGTCCGTCCGGTCCTTCAGGAATGGGTGAGCAGGCGTCATGGCGAACTAACCTTTCGCATGACGCAGATATTGTCGGGACACGGTTGCTTCGGCAATTACTTGTTCCGGATCGCCCGAAGGGAAGCCACACCTTGTTGCCACCACTGCAACGACAGCGAGGATAATGCGCAGCATACCCTGGAGGTTTGTCCAGCATGGGCAATACAACGACAGACAGTCGTTGCGGTAGTGGGCGGGGATCTCTCGCTTCCTTCTGTAGTAGCCTCAATGGTTGGAAGTGAGGAATCTTGGAGAGCTGTCGCCGAATTCAGTGACGAGGTCATGGCACTCAAAGAAAGTGCGGAAAGGGAGCGGGAGCTGTCGACCACTCTCCCGATTCGTGCCCGACGCACAAGGGCTAAGAGGAGGGCTGATAATGCTCTCTTTCAGCCACCATAAATAGCTTTCGGCGGTAGACGCGGGGAAGTCTATCGCCCTAAATTAAAGCTAAAGGCGGCGCGCGCGGTGCTTCCGCGTGCTTCCTAATTGGTGGAAGTAAAATCAACTTTTTTATTTAAAGTGGCAGCTCCTGCAAGGAGTGTCCCTGCCTGGGATCGCGGTAGTTTGCATTGCGTCCCCGTGGTCTCAGTTACAAGGGAAGGGTGAAGCACTCCGGTGGTTTTAGCCGGTAGGAGTCCGGCACACCTCTCCGCCTTCCCCAGGGCGGAGAAAGTCCATGAGGATTTCCCCGGAAAAAAAAAAAAAAAAAAAGGATTTAGTTATGAAGTATCGAAATATGATTTTGTAAATTTAGTCAAAGCTTTTTTTAGGATTTTACCGTGATTTAAATTGCAAACAGTTAATAGTCCCGTAAATGTATTTCAAAAGTTGTTGCCAAATAACGTAGAAGTTAGATTAGACAATTAATCTGATTTTTGACTCGACCAGAACATAACACAGTTTATAAGTATAATTCAAAGTCCTTCAGAACTAAAAATATCTGCTAGTAAATTGTCAGTTTTTGGTATTGAGCTCCCATAGAGCTAACACCAAAAAACCTTCCTTTAAACCATGACTTACCCTATAAGAAAAACAAATAAGCAAATATTATCAATAAGGCTAGACACAGACAAATCGTCATTCAGGCTTATCTCCAACAAATCAACCCTACGTCTGTCGAAGGGCACGGCCGTATTAGAATAACAAATCGCCCGCAAATAGGGGCCGACTATGAACTCACTCAATTTGGGCTTCTGTGACTTATAGACTGGTTTCTACGACGAATTGGATATTAAGTAAATAGTCTATTATTTTAGACTTCTTGGGAATAAACTAGCAATCATTATCACAAAGTAAGTCTTGTTGTCAAATTTGAAATCTATCTTCTATCTATATACTTATACTAATATATAAAGCTGAAGAGTTTGTTTGTTTGTTTGAACGCGCTAATCTCAGGAACTACTGGTCCAAATTGAAAAATTATTTTTGTGTTGAATAGACCTTTCATCGAGGAAGGCTTTAGGCTATAAACCATCACGCTGCGACTAATAGGAGCTAAGATATAATGGAAAGTGTGAAAAAACCGGGCAGGTATACCTAAATAATAACTTACATATATCTTCTACCCACGGGGACGAAGTCGCGGGCAACAGCTAGTTATTTAATAAGGAGAAAACTCTAATAAATCTATGTTTGGCAGTCAAGTTTTGTTAAGGCCTATTAAAATAACAGATCAAGACTAATTAAGAGCTTGTGATTCTATTTAAGTATTCAACCACAATTATCTAAATATATTATGCCCTTTAGAAATAAAAATCGTTCTCAGATTTATAAATCTTTACGTTTGAACTCCTGTTTTAAACACAAACAAATTATCTTCGGCAAACATTTATTTACCTGTAACCCCAAAATATCAACATTAAAAGCACAATAAAAAACATTACACGGTCAATTTGTACGTAAGCTCAACATAAAATGCTTAACCCTACAATACCTACGAATTGCAGTTTTAATTCCTTAAGTGTGGCGCTCATTAGCAACGGAAGGGTTAACACCCAACCGACCCTGAAATAAAATTCTTTTGCCTTCTTGTAGACAATAAAAGAAATTACGTTTTGTCTACGGTTTAAAGCAATTAAGTTGAAGGTAAGAATTGTAAATGAGATTTACGTTTTGCATTATTTAGGGGCAAATTAGGGGGCTCGAAAAGGATTCAGTAACTAAATAAGGTTTTTGGACAAAGCTAAGTTAAATTAATGAACTATTAAACACAACAATACATTGTTTATCAGTTTGTATTTATGCACAAACAGTAAGTACTTATTTAAACTAAAAAATACTGTAATAATAATTGAAAGTGTTATTTACCAGTTCTCTTGTGCATAGTATCTGAAACAAGTTATTTAAATCATTAATATATTATCGAAATAGTAGATACCATGATAGCATAATTTTAAAACTAAGTAACGTGCAACTTAGTTAAGAACTTAAATCGACCACTGGCGCCATCTCGTCGCGAATAGTGGGACTACACAACGTTGCGGACGCGGATAGTCACTTTACACGGCCAACAGATGGCGATACCCTGATCTGTGGAAACTATAGAGTAAGTGTTTAGTGTGTAAATAATTATAATATTAATTACTTTAATTACGTGTATTATGCAAACTATATCTACTCCTCAAGTTATGCTGGAGTGGGAAGAGTAGATAGAGTATAATAGAGGAAGATGGAGCATTTTTAATTTTTGTTTTAGAAGTTTTGGGTTGTAACTAGATTGTTGAAAAATCAACTCTTATCCATATCATTTTTACATAATATACACATTTAATTAATTAACATCACACTACAGGTTTATTAATTAACATTTAAAAAAAACACTGTAGTAAATTTAAAAAATAAACATAACCTTTTGGGTAATACAGTATTGTCTTAATTAGCACAGGTATTTTTTTAACATAGAACATAGTTCACTATTTTAAACGCAATAAAATAAATCGTTCATAGATAAAATAAGACGTCTTCAATTCACAGCGGTACGAACAATGGCTGTTCTATATGACTTTTTGTAGAAATTCTAGCCCACAGGGTAATTAGGACCGTCGCCTCTTTTAACAAACAGACGAGTCACTTTTAATATCGATTTAAACAAAACATATGTATGGTATGTACTTTCATTTATACATATAATAAGGGTTTGGTCATCTTATAATTTAAAACAATGAAACGTATTTATACATAACTTTTACTAAATAACTGCATATGTTTTTAAGGCGGTATCCGTAACCGACTTTATAAATTATAAAGGAAATACGACTAATAAATTATTAGTCGTATTTTCATACAATAGGTACATCCATTTTCAACAATTCTGGAAGATGTATGATTTTGACCATAAGTGTAAATTAAAGCATCAGATATATTTAAATAAATGTAGCCACTAAAGAGCACCACACACATTCCGATTGTTCGCATACCAATGATTTATATTCGACAATATTGCAACGCACTGACCCCCGGGTTTTGATTTAAAGTAATCTGTACCTAATTGCTAACAACTTTAGGTTTACATTCAATCGTAGTGTAATACAATTCTAGGACTTGCTTTAGCTAAAATTGTAGGATTTACATATTTAAACTTAATCGCGTGAGTATGCAATAGAATTTACATTTTGAAGTTAATTTGGTATCAGTTCTTTAAATAACTATTTATTTTTTATTCAAAGAGAAGGTACAAATGGATCTCTATTGCAAATACTCTGTCTGTCTGTCTGCCATAAGGCTATACCTCATAAATGAAAGACAATCTAGGCAGTTATAATTGATACAGGTTGTTTATTTCTGTAGCTGCTGTTAAAACAAATTTTAAAATACGAATCAAGGTTAAGCAACCTCTGGTACAGTTATAAATGTGACCAATTTCTATTCTCCAGTCCTAATTCCCCTCTTCTTCTACGAGTCTGAGTCTGAGTAGCACTTAAACGGTTTTTTTATACTAAAGCTATTGTTGTTTGATCTCAATCAAATCGGTAGTTTTCGTTTAACTACTAAGCCAAACTTGATGTTGACTTTTTTCATTTCGTGAAATAGCCGGCTTTGGTCCCATGACATGATATACAGCAATTTCATGTCATGGGTCCAGATAACAGCTATTTCGAACGAAATGAAAAAATATTCAACAAAATTTGTTCATCCAGTCCAAAGTTCTGAGGAAACAAACGCATTGAGAACATCCCCATATTTAAGTCAGTTAAAAAACGAACATATACCTACATTGCCGTAGTTTCGAATTATAATATAAGTCAGATATCATCGGCATTTCTATTTCGTATGCAACATTAATACCTAATACGTACATTTCATGGAATACCTTCCCACGTTTTCGCATAATGATATTCGACCTTCGCACTATACAGCTGTATGGTCTCTCGAAATAATTGAAAGTTGCAAACAAATCACCATCGCATATTTACAGCATGAATCAGTATTGTTTATGTCAAATAATACTGGCTTATAGGATGTTAGAGCTCTTTTAAAGGTTAAAGACTTTGACAATGGAGAGAAATTCAAATTAAATCAAGATTTGTAATTTTTTCGTACGATATTAATTTTAGTAAATGATTATGAAACCATTGGGGGAAGCTTTGGGAGCGTAAACATAATAAAATTGCAAATCTTATGTCTCTCTAAGTTAAGGCTTAAAAATATTTTTCTGTCTATCTATTCTACATGCTATGATTTCAAATCAATAAATGCCACCTGTCAATATCTATCTACCACGAAAACGTAAAATGTTAACTTGGTAAAAAGCGCCCTCAAAATCCAATACAGATATCATTATTAAAACGACACACTACCCCTCATTTTTTGTGTGAAAACAAAATTAATTTCCCGAGCATCATTTTCCAATCACGCGTAAAAACAAAAAAATCACCGCCTCTTTGCCCCCTACATCAAACAAACATTAAGAAATAATAATAAGGAACACCTTAATCTTATTATATTATAATAACTCTGAATAACTTACAGATGTTTTCCTAATCGGATACTCTCGAATCCCCAATTTTTCATCATGGGAAATTACATTATCGAAAATTTGCATTGCCTACAGCGCCATCTCGTATTGAGAAGCGTTATTAAAAACCAAGCTACGTTTACTATTCAAACATCGTAATTACAAGTTAAACAAACTTTATTGCTGGTACATAAGGTTCAAAATTGAATGGTGGTCGTTGTGTGGAAATGAATGAGTGATTTGGTTCATACGGCAAGATTAGGGGTTCGATCCGGTGCGGGCCCTCTGCAAAAACAGTATGAATAATAATGTGATTTGCATAATATCGGAAGCTCATCTAACAAGGTTGTTTTCTTTGATAAGTTGCAGGATAATAGTTGACTTGTTTTAAACGAAATTTGTAGAGAATCTTTAACTTATGAATTTGATGTGTAGTATGTACCAGTATTTATCTAATCATCCGTCTATTTTATTGAATGCTTCTCTTAGCTTCATTATCATCATCATCTCAGCCTATAGCTGTCCACTGCTGGACATAGGCCTCTCCATACGTTCTCCAGCGCGACCGGTTCATTACCACCTGCATCTAACGAGACCCAGCAGCTTTCACCAGGACGTCGGTCCATCTGGCAGGTGGTCGTCCCACGCTGCGCTTGGTGGTACGTGGTCTCCACTCCAGATCTTTTCTGCCCTATTGGCCGTTCGATCACTTAAATAGAAAATTTTTACTGCACGTTGGCATGGAGAAAAAAAATATTTTGCAAAATAGCAGGTAGGAAGTACCTACTTATGTTTTTTTTTCTTTATCTAATTTAGTATTTTTCTTTTGTCTAACGCCCGAACACTCGCGCTGGGTCATGTATCAGCAATTTAAGCTGAATATCGTAGATTGCAAGACAAATAAATTCTTCTTCATCCATATGTCAGCCATTCAATAACTATTTGGACCCTTGAAGCAACAGTATTACCATACAGACATCGCTTGGGGTGGCCAGCGTAAATAAATAATTGTAATTCTTAATAAAACTACCCTCATGTCCAGCGGTAGTAAATTGCACGCGGTGGATACTAGCAATAGTTGTAGGTGAGTGATACGTCTTGATACTTGATGTTAGTACTTGAAATTGTAGCGTCTCTGATAGCGCAATATTCATGACAATCTCTACTAATATTATAAATGCGAAAGTAAATCTGTCTGTCTGTTACGCTTTCACATCCAAACCGATTTCAATGAAATTTGGTACAGAGATAGAGTTGACCTTGAGAAAAAACATAGGATAGTTTTTATCCCGGACTTTTGAAGAGTTCTCTTGGAAACGCGATATAACCGACATCGACGCGGGCGAAGCCGCGGGCGAAAAGCTAGTAAAATATAAAACATTGACAATAGCTCTTGCTCAATAATTCACTGATTCTTAAAATGTAGAGTCAAAGTGTCGTATAAAAATGCTACAAATCTAATCCCCCAAAAAACCGCCTCCAAGTCACTATTCAAGTATCAAGACTAGGCCCCTCCTCTATAACAAGATAGAGCCATCAGTGGGTCGCGTAATGACCGCACACTTTACATAATTTGTCGATCGAGTGACCCGCGCCTACCCATCTGAAGTAATGTTTTGACCCACACTGACCCACGCCGCAATATGGGCGGTTATTGAATCGGTGGTATCGGTTGGCTTGTTTATCAAAATTATTTATTTGAGGAATAGATCAAATTGAGTCAGACTCTTTTGCTATGCGAAGTTGCTACGGTAAGATAATTTCGATCGATTTTACCACAAAAAATACTCTCACTCATTAGAAATTAGCATTAGTTTTCTGCAATTACTAAAGATTATGTGCACTGATAGCCAAGTATTATACTCAAACCCACTGAGCGACGTATTGTCCATCCAAAAATGATTATCCTGAGTCTAGGTATCTTTGTATATGTGACTTAAATGCTTGTAAAACTCGGAAAACCCCCAGCATTAAGTACCTTAGTGCGAAAATATTAAAAAAAATCAAAAAATTATATGTAATTACTAGGCATTTTTTCTTCTATCTAAGTAAATCTTCAATTCAGCGTACCAAAGCAACGAATTAAATAAAAGAACTGTTTCATTTTATTTTCTTCAAAAAAAAAATTTTTTCTGCCTGTAATTTTAGAAGTCTTTAATCATGCTTCTCATTACCTTGTACTTACACACGAAGACACATTAGGTATCTCTTAACGGGGAAGCCTAACAGGCCGCTAATTAGGTAAAACACCAACTTAATAGCTTAAACACCAAAACAAAATCCAGAACATTCCATCACAACTAAAGATCAAGGCTCCATTTTTGACACTACCATAAAAAATACTCCTTAAATGGAATCAGAGTTCCTACTGCCACCTCTTAAAGTGACATTATTGGGATTGTGCGAGCGAGACAGCGCACGAAACAATGTAGAGCAGCATCTCTCTCGCACCACTTCCAGACGCGGTGGCAGGTCCTCAGGAAAAACTGTAAAAGACGTAGGTATAAGAATTCTACCAGGTGGGTCCCAATACTCCCATATTGACGTTTTCGCTGGTGTATATAAAAATTAATTAAATGCTAAACCGTTTGCTAAATAGGTAAAAAGTGTGGACCGATGGCCATCGCCGCGGGATCCGTCAATCAACGTCCTCGGTGTATTGAAATTGCTGTTTTTATGTGATCTCGTAATGTTGAGTACGTGGTAACATTGTAACAGCGGAGGGCATCGCCAAGCAATGCTTCGATAAAATTCGGTAGAGATTGATAAGGACCGATACGAATACCAAGACATAGTGAAAACATGTTTGGTTTGAAGAGATGTAGGATTTTTGTGAAAATAGTGTAACTGACCTGTCTCAAAAATTTACCCCGTACTATTGTTGATAGAGATTTGGGAAGGAAATAGAGATCAGGAGCAATAATAGGACAACTTTTCAACTGACAATACATTTGTATTCAGTGGCACATATCACCTTAGAAATATCTAAGAACAAAGTAAAAAATTCTTTCTTTGCTAAGAAAGAATTGTAATATACCAAAATAACAAATTGCAAAAAAAGTACTTTTCTCCGTAGCTGAAATGACTTCTAACGCAACATTTAGCAATGTGTAAAAACGATATTCTCTTAACTAATAGTAGAAAATTCGCTAAATCTTGATACAAATCGCTTCGCCCATCAATATGGCCATACAGACCCCACATAAGTATTACTACGTATTATCAAACGGCCATCGACTCCTGTAACACAAAAAAATGGATGGACAACAAGGAATTCCTCAAATGAAAGATTTTATCACAATCTTGACAGTACGCTTGAATATTTAACCACTGTTGGGCAAATATTTTGTAATTTGTTTCTCCCCAAATCTGGTATACCATAATTAGTTTCTTTAGCTGAACGCTGAAAGTTTTTGTCACTGTAAGTGCTCATATTGTGCTTTCATTTTATTATTTAAGTATTGCTCGATTCATAGTTAAGCCTCTAAAAGTTGCGTTTCGGTATTTGGAACTAAATTAATTTAATTTTTTTAGCAGACCAGATTAACAGATAATTTTTCCCCGTACACATTATTACTTCTTCGTTTTTTGAAGAATGAAGTTAACCGGGAATTTTCTGTCAAATTTAAATTTCTCAAAGTACTAGCTATTAAATCTACCCCGTTCTTACTGCTCCACAATGCCTGTATTTAGATACTCTAATCTATCCATCAGACATCTCATTGCATACAAAACCGCATACAGTCCAAACATATCTACGCCACTATAGTTCAGGAGCCTGACAACAAACCATCAATATCATCCGACAACTTTACAAAACCCTATAAGTGGTCCACAACAATCCAAACCTATTTCCATGGCCATGATATTACCATTTAATAGCCGGGATAGCCGCTGGCCACGCAAACGGCTATCGGAATTACCCGGGGACACTTTATGAGACATAACAGTCGACTTCTCGACTATCTGATGCATTTTTAGATGACTCGATTTTGGGTTAAGACAATCGGGGGTAGTTTTTGGTCCATGTTACAGATGCCTTGTCGAAGAACACTTTGAGTGAAGCAAGTGGAAATTTAACTTCTATTTGTGCCTCAGGCCACTACAAAGTTTTGACATACCTCGTAATTTTGATTTCTTTCATCCAATCCACATAACAAATGGCAGAAAGTCTCGTGATTTATATATTGAAAACGGTTGATTAAATCTCAGTTTAATTGAAACCTGACAATAAATATTTTATTGAATACTGCGTATTAAATGAACAATTACTTTGAAGACGTTAGTTCCTGATTAAGCCACAATTGAAGACTTTTCTAGCATATATATTCTAACTTTAGCTTAGATGTGGAAAAAACGTTTATAGCTTTTTACTTGCACCAAACGCGAGGAAGCAATTGACTAGGAATTTACTGTTTTAAGGATTAGGAGGCCTGCCTCCTGGACTCTAGTCCTCAGGGGCATCTATTTGCTACCATTGAAGGCTTTATTCAATTCTATTATATGCGGAAATCGAAAACACTACTGTTAGTCTGTGCTGTATATTAGCAAGACAATCGCTTGTTTTTTGTTTCAGGTCTTGTGTAAATGTTTAAAGGGGCAAATGTGGCAAAGAAAAGTTGGGTAGCCCGTCACACAAATTTCCAAAAAAATATTAGATACGTGTGTCTGAAGGACTACTTGGATTATTTAGACAAATTTTATGTGTTTATCGAGATATTACGCTTATGAAAAAGCAAAATTTTTGACATTGTTATCCCAAAAAAAACCTTTAACGGTTCTAAAATGTAAACTCTTTTAATTTAATTGTGTTTCAGGAATTCATGATTTATTTTTTTAACATAACAAGAGGCAACATAAAAAGATCTAGAAACGATGGTTTTTTATTACAAGTGACGAAAGAAAACGAACCCTAAGCTTTAATCTCACAAAGTAACCCTTAGGTTTCACTAACTCTTCTTTCTAGACACAAAAATACATCTCCTTATCAGTCTACGTTATAATAAAATTACCATCACCTATCATTTATTCAAGTGCCCAAAGAAACCCACGATGATCCACCACCAACATAAAACTGGCCTCGATAAAGCGCCATTACTTGACCTCCGATCGTAAAATGACCCCTCCAAGGGGTAGGATATGTATTCAATATTTATACAATTGATAAATAATAAATACGACGGGGTCATAGTTTTGTTTTTTATTTTGTTTGTGTTTTAAATTGACCTTTTAGATAGAAAATTGGGAGAAAAGTTACATTTGTAAATCCCGTTTTTTACGATTTATCAGTCTTCCTACCTTAAATAGGTATATTGAGGGGTACGCCATAAAAAAAGGAAATACTGTTCTTAAAAAAAATACTATGCTAAATACTTATCATCCACAAACTACATTTAATGATCCGTTTTGGAGGCAACTCTTAAGCAATCAATAACTGAGGGCTTTTTGTACACTAATTATACATTTTCAAAACATAAAGAATGCCTTCCTTCATATTCATCGCCATTCATATAAATAATGTAACTGTTCGAAACAAGGTCTTAATAAACACTTAACACCTAACTTTCCCACCGCTTTGCCTAAAAAAACTAGATTTTTAAAATCGACATTACCATCGATCGAGCTACCACACTTTAAGGCTCGTTTAGACGAGGCGAGTAATAACGGGCAAGTTGCAATACATTGCGGGTGATAAAGTATCACTTTTAATATTCAAGAGGCGCGGCTACGCAATGGACTACTACTCGTACGAGTTCCCTCGCGTCGTCTGAACGCGCCTTAAAAACGATAGCGCCTTCTACGTTCTCTGCTTGCCAATTGTACTCATAAACAATTGAGCATCATAATTTTATATACGAGTGCTGATTTATACTATAAAAGGACATAGGTATTTATGGTTAATGTATAAATAAACTGTTTTAAACACACCCTGTATACGTGTTAACTTTTCGACTAATGATCTCGCGTTTTCTTAGGGTTGTCGAATTTAAAGTTTCCTTTGCAGGATATTTTCTGAGTATAAAATAAGTATGATGAATACGTGTCTTATAAAAAGCAGATTTTATTCAAGGTGAAATTAGATTAGGCAGTTGAGATTAATTTTTATCTTATATACAATCTTTGGAATTATATAGTTTCTCTCTATAGTAACAGATACACTAACTTCCCGCCCCAAAGTACTTATTAGCAAAATTATACTTTCACGTTGCGAATATAATTGTTGTATTTTGATGTGATACTCGTACAGTTCCTTAAGAATATTTTTTAATTATCCTCATGAGAAAACTTCGTATTTATTACATTCTCTTTCAAAAAATTCTGTTGCACAACCCTACCGCTCGTCACCGATGCAAAAATCCGAGCAGTCCAATGAAACATCTCGATTCCATAATCGATCAATTAAATCGAATTTCTTACGGTAAGGCGTCGGAGCTAACGCGAAATTTTTTCGCACGAAATCGCGCGAACAATCGTGCCCCAGCATAATATCTGATAATACGACCTTTTTGCGATATCCGTTTTCTATACCAATGCACATTTTGCTAAACAACACGTCTTACACTGACTTTTCAAGGCATTCCTATCCATACAGCCAAAAATCAACCCAAAACAACACACCCTAAGACACAAAATTGAATACATCAGATTTTTAACACATGCAGACCAATTTATGGACGCTATGCTGAAGAGGATAAAGTTGATTATCGCTTGCATAATCAGTTTTTAAGGATGGTAAGAGCTATCTCATATTAAGGAATCAGTGCCTCATAATGGGTGGATTGCATTGTCATGAGAAGTATTGAAGTGATCGGAAAATACCTTAAAGGGAAAAAGTGCTTTTCTATTATTTTGTATGTCATTGTTATTCGAAGTATTGTGTGCACCCTTTGTCAAAGGAGATATATTTAGAGAATGTGAGATCGTATCGATGTTATTGATTAAGCATATAGGCGGCAAATGTTTTATGATAGAGACGGTAAAAAGAATATCGAAAACAATTGCGCTACAGGCCAATCTGGAATCGCTCAAATGTATAGTTGTTTAAGGTCTAATGTTCTTGGAAGTGCTTGTTTTCCTGATTAAAAATATGAAATTACAGTAAAAATATATTTTTTTATCTCTTTGTTAGTTTAGATATGTATTTAGGGTTGCGAAAAACGAAAATCAGTTAATGATGCTCTACTGTCTGTATATTTGTCTGTCTGTTCGTCCATCACCACGCCTTACATCGAACTTTGATAGAGCAGTTATACAATTTAAATTACCACAGATTATGTATTTCTACTGCTTCTGAAATACTTATTATAAAACCAAACTTAAGCGACGGTTTTAGCCTATTTGTACGGAGCCCTAAGTGTCACTTGACAGGTTTTTATATCTTTTAGATAAATCAGCCTAAAATACACGCAATTTTCTTAACGTTTTGTACTTATTGATTCCAACTCATACGTTTAAAATCTTAATTGCATGCTTAACTAAATACTTCCACGCCCAAAATCCTTCAAAACTTCAACAACCTACAATATGACGTCATAAAAACTTATTTCTCTCCAACTTATAATGAAGTACTCTTAACACAAGAAATAACTAATCCTTGAACAGCAAAGTAAGTCCTGAAAAATCCCCAGCGGGTCTTCTTAACCCTCTGCCCGACTTTACGACGTACGGAATGAGGGTAGTCGGGACTTTTAATGGTGATAATGAGCGGGAACAAGATTTCAGTTGCATTTGCTTCTTAGTTTCAAAATCTTGAAGGTTGAAGTTTCAGTGTTTTGTTGTTTTTGAATGCGTTTGCGGGAGTTTCTTGTTTTTGTACTTAAAAAAAAAACATGTAATCTGTTTGATTCGTTTTTGTGGTAAATAATTGTCTAGTCGTAGAAATATCTGTATATTTGGTAAAAATAAAAAACAATTGAAAAGAATCTGAAAACATAATTATATTTTGTTACTCTTGATACTTAACACCCGACAGAAAAAGGGGTGTTATGAGTTACGAGCTCCAAAAGGAACTGAGCGATTACAAAAGGTGACAAGTTTCAGATCCAACCGGAGTCTTTTGTCATGAACCAGTGCGGTGTTGGGACCGCATTTTATAATGAATTTATCTATGATTTGAATGATTAACTCTTGTTTTCTCAAACTTTACTATTCACAAACATCCCTCTATGTGCTACCTAAAAATAATAAGCCCGCAATGAAGTTCTTATTACAATCGACAGAGAGACAGCAGTAAAAGCAAATTGGATTCACAGCGCCCTCTATCGGAGGGATTTAATTATTCTTTTATTGCGTGTTTGGTAATGCTATGCCTGTAATATGAGCGCTTAAAATAGGATAATTGTAAGAGGGAGACACCGCTACGCGCTGGTTAATGCGTCGTCTCACTTCTTCAATGGTATTTTTTTTTAATATTCGTTGCTTTTTTTACATAAATAACTGAATGAGATGTGAGTTTTGGTACGGATAGTTTATAACCTGGATAAATATACGGGATATTTCCTGGAGTTTTTTTTTCGATTTGTAACGGGCGCACCCGCAGTTAACAACTGTAGAAGTGTAGAAATGTAGAAGTGTAGAAGTCGCTTTATCAATAAATTCCAATTGCTTTCTGATCGAAAACTTCCCGACTAAACTAAACGTATGTACAATTCTCTCAAAATATCTCTCTATTACACAATTTCTGTGCGGTCAGTACCGTCAGCAACCAAAACTTCTTCATCAACGTATACATTATTTTGCATACCGTACTCACAAGTACCACCTGCTCAATACTCAATAGAATGAACTCTGACACAAATAGTATCAGTTTGAGGTTCCCATTGCGCTCGTGTTCACATGCTGACCTTACACCCAATTAAGGGGAAGAATATTCGATGAAAATTAATATTTTTGTCGAAACACGAATGAAGATCATTTAAAATCAAATTATCAGTATTTTATTTTGTTATTGTAATATTTAAAAGACTGTACTCTTTATATACCCTTAAAAAAATATACTAAAGACAGTTAAATAGACAAAACAATATAAAGGCTATGATAGCAATTGAATCTATTAGAATTGTAGAAGAACTTTTAAATTATGTAATGTAAAAGTTCCATAAAGAAAATATCATTACAACAAATTTATAAGCATCTTAATTCCAAATAAAGATTTTAACACAAAATTCAAAATAAAACCACACTTATTAAATATCCCAAGAAAAACTTCCGATCCTCCAAATACAGCACTAATCACCTTCGCAAAAAATTAACATAAAATATAAAAAATGATTAATTTAATTCACAATCCGACCTTCCCCTTAACAGTGCCCCATGAATCATGCGTCGGTACGGAGTCTATGAATAAATGTCATAACCCTAAGCACGCCGCATTACAATTCACCCGGCGAGATATTATCTAAATACAGGATAACTATATTATTATAAATACGTACGGAACTTAATTTTGTACGAAATTACGAATTATGAAAATGGACAAGTAATTTTAATTTTGGATTGGATGTTCATCTATACTAATATATAAAGCTGAAGAGTTTGTTTGTTTGTTTGAACGGGCTAATCTCAGGATCGGGGCCCTGTAGTCACCTGCAAAATTATTACGCAAGTAAATTATAGCCTAAGAGGCCTAGTGTTAATCGGAAACATTTTTTTTCTTATTATCTTAGGTGGTAGATATAACCTAATAATTACCAAACCCATTATTAATTACATCGGAATAGCATTTTTCAAATTATAGTCACCATGCTTTTTAATATTGCAGCTTTACAATATAGAATTATTTTTTGTTGTTTGTAAAAAATGCTACATGTTAAATTGTAGTCTCCTAACCACAGTTTAATGCAACGTTTAATTATCCATCAGATGTACGAATTAAGTTTAATTCATAATTTATTTCTCATTTTTGTAACCTGTTTGTATAGCCTATTAAAATGCCTTCTCATAAGAAAAGCTACAAACGTAAAATTTACTTTCTACCGTATTTTTATAGTAGTAGCTATAGTAGTCCTCAGAGCTTTTAAAAGATCATAATAAAAAGATTATAAATAAGAGGAGAGCCAATTATTAAGAAAGCTCAACTAAAATGTAAAATAAACCATTAGCTTCCTAACCAACCAGCTTTATTAAAAAATCTTCCTGAAAAATTAACCAAAGAAACCAAATATAAATACTTACATTTTTCTGTCTAAATACATCAAAATTCAGAACTATCTACAGAATACAAAAATACTGAAAAACAAAAAAACTTAAAAGCTTCATGTAACTTTTATAGGCAATAATTTAAGGCAACTAGTTAAATGTAACGGAATAAGTTACTGCTATGCAAATGGGCAGTTAACTTGGCTCTGATTAAAACTGCATGTCATAACAGTAATGGCGCAGCAGTTAACGGGCCGTTTAACTTTAGTTAGCTTTACTTATGACTTATTTGCCTAACCCCGTTTTTTGACATCGTATTTTAAATTGGACTTAGTTTTTTTGCTAGCTGTATTTTTTTATTAATGATAACAGTGAACTTATGAGTCATATTTTAGTACTTAATGATCATATTAAATATAAAACCGATCAAGTGCGAAAAGACACTGAAAGTTCCGCAAAAATATGTTAAAGCAAATCGCTTGGCTAATCGTTCGGCCCACAAAGTTATTGGTCACGTACCAAATTTATGTGTTATAAAGACAAAACAATGATATCATCTGTAAATTTCGACTGTCTAACTATCACAGCGGTGCCTGAGTAATAGACTTCCGTTTAACAGTTTAGTAAGGAGACTAACTACAGTTAGATTTATTATAAAATGTTTTACGCCACAATCCGGGGAGACCGAAAGCCAACTTTAACACAGCAAAAAAAAAATTTTTTTTTTAAATCTTTTAAATGAAAACCTTTTTGTAACAGATCCTAATCGACATTATCATCCTCATCACCATCTTTCCTCGAGCGGGCAAAATGTCTAATTCTATTTGTAGAACAAAGGTGATTAGTAAAATCCAATAATACATAAATATATTTTACTTTACTAAAATATGAACCACTACATCTCTAGGCAAAATATCAGCAAATTATGCAGTGTGAACAAATATCCACAGTATGTATAAAACAGCTTGTATTTAGCAAGGGAGGGGTGAATAAGATTTACCGTACAGGAAATGAATAGGAAAGTGGATTCTATGAAATGTCGAGAACAATGGATAATAAACTTTGTATTATCAGAGTATATTATTATTAAAATTTTTGTATAAAAATTCTAGTATAAAAAATAGATTTAAGTAATTCCACCTATTTTTTATACTAGATTTTGTCTAAAGAAAATTCATTTCAGGCGGTTTCAAAACTATTTTGAGTTATCTGCAGTTATTCAAGAATATATCTCTATTCACAAACCGTTTCCAAACCAAATTTTAATGATTAAGTTATTCATATTCGATCGGATATAGGTACTGAAAATCACCCAACAAAACACGTTACGACTTTTACTTACAAAAATATAAACTTTTTATTTATATAAATCTAGAAACCCATTATCCAATGAAAAGTCAAAAAGGACACCATACATCATATAACATGAGACATGCAATCTCCATACACGAAACTCAACTAGAAGATAATCAAAAGAATAACCATAAGATCCAATATTACGTACATAGCACCCAAACTCGATAAAGCTAACCCCTATAAATAATTTGGCAACATATTAGCATATGTCGATTTATCTTTAGTTCGCCTAGAATTATTATTTATAGCCACGCCGACCCCTCTCACTACATACATTCGCTAAATCCGATGCAAATCACAAAGAGTAGATAAATTAGGCAGACGTGGAAGATGGTACTTTTTGATATATTTTTGATTTTGGTAGACCAATGGTTGATACATTTTTTTTTAAATTGCCTTTAATCAGTAGAACAGTAAGTTTTTCAGAAAAAGATAATTTTTCCTACATTTTTATCCATACATATAATAAATCTGTAGATGGGTAAATTCTGTACATGGGAAATAATGAAAAAATAAATAGCAGGGGGTATTAATGGATCAGTGAAGCAGTCTTACAAAATTTGCTTATTGGCTATTAAATCTCGGCACACTTTATCGTCACATTTTATTAAATCTAACAGACGCCTGAAATTGAAGAGTAAAAATCAGTCAAATGCGAGGTAATAATTAAAAATCACAATATATAGCTATCATACATAGTTTATGAGATACAGCCTCGTAACCAACGGACAGACAGCGGGCTCTCAGTAATTGGGTATCGTTTTTAACCCTTGGATACGGAATCGTAAGAAATGCTTGTTCATTAGTTTTGACATTAAAAAACGACGGTGCAAAAAATTATTTATTTATGCTAACACGGATCACCAATTACGTTAACACAGAATGAGAAAAAAATACAGTAATAGGATAAGATATTAATTACACACATTATTATTACATTACAAAATGTATCATGAGGTTTAAAAGGTTTGTCGCGTCTGTGACATACATAGTCTATGTGTACTCTAGCACCGGTACTGGCAAAGATTTCCCGTTCCTCGTCTGTAAGGGCTTCGCTTTGATTATCCAAGTTTGATGTCTTGACTTGAATTTCTAGTTTGTATTAGCATTTTCCAATTTGTATATTTGAATAACAGATTGAGACATTTTCGATATGTTTCGTTAATATTTTGATGTCTGTTTGGTAGTGATGTTTAAATGTTTGTTCATTTAATAATGTGAAGGGTTGAGAAATTACGAAAACGTACAAATTTCACATATCTATACAAATATATAAAGCTGAAGAGTTTGTTTGTTTGTTTGAACGCGCTCATCTCAGGAACTAGAATTTTTCAATTTGGACCAGCCGAATTGAAAAATTATTTTTGTGACGAATAGACCATTCATCGAGGAAGGCTTAAGGCTATAAACCATCACGCTGCGACTAATAGGAGCGAAGATACAATGCAAAATGTGAAAAAAACAGGGCAGGTATAAATCATAACTTATACCTTCTACCCACGGGGACGAAGTCGCAGGCAACAGCTAGTCACGCAATAAATTAGTAACACTATTTTTCAATACTTAGATTAAGATACGTTCTCTATGCATCAAAAACAAAAACTAATCATTAAAACACATGTATAACAAATTCAAGATCATCAAAAATTATGACTCAAATTCACTTCGACAATTAATCAAATTAATTATTCAAGTGAAGGTGTGAATAAAGGGGAGTCTACACTGCAAGACAAAGCGCTAACGATTACCGTTGACGCGCGACATGACAGCTTTAACGCGGCAACCGAGCTATTAATAAGCCGTGTCGCGTCTTGTCGCCCGTATCAGCGGCAAAGTTAATTAAAATCAAACATTTTGTTTATCGCGCCCCTTTTGAGGGTACGTTTTATTTTATTTGATTGATGAATGCTATTTAGTATTGTGGATGAATTTCTTGTTTCGTTTAATCGAGTGATTGAATTTAGTTTGTTTGGTGATTATGTAGTTTAGTGTATAATTTGTTTTGGATTTCTTGTTAGTTTTTGTTTGCCTTCAATCTTTTTATAATTAAACTCTCAGCTACTTTCAATTATCACAGCTTTGTTTTAAATGCAATGATTAAAAGTTGTACAATTACTTAGAAAATACACTTAGCCTGCTACTGCACAGTCGAGTCAAAATGGATCTAAAATATTGTAGTCCAAAGAAAGCTAAACTCCTTCAATGTACCGGCCTTATTTACAGTTAATAGTGACTAATAAATACGCTGAACAAAAAACAAGAACTGGACATTTGTAGCCGCAGTTGACAAACTCATGTAGGTATCTACTAATAAAAGGTGGTCAATTTTTAACTCTTTAAAAAAAAAAGTCTATTCATCAGTAGTAACATTCCACTCAACAATAACATACAAACTCATCAACACTTCCAACAAAAGACAAAAAAAAGCCTTTTAAACATCACTCAAGAAACACCGCCTTAAAAAAAACAGTAGCATCCCGAGGGTTAAACGTCAACGTCATATGTCATAAAAAAGGCTGGAAACAGACAGAACGACTCCCATTTATCAGAGAGACGCTTAATCAAAGTATCACAATGTTACGTCTATTAAAGGGACATGAATATTTATAAGTGAATTAGGTGCGGTTGCCGCGACAAGTCGCGAGATTGGAAGCGGCGCGACTTGCCTTAATAGCTGCCGAGAGCCTTAGTTTTCTTGCTTTTGTTGTGTATTGTTTTGCTTGAGATTTTTTTGAAGATTAATTTGGTGTTTTATTGGACAGGTTCTGTCTACCTAATTTAAGGTTCATTTTTTATGTTAGCATTGTAAGTAGTTATGTCGCTACCGTGATCTTAAGTTCAATTGTGAAGTCATTAATATTTTTGAGAAATAAACTAAAAGTAAGAAGATAGATACAAAAACATTTTTTTTTATGATCTAGATAATTTGATAGCTATTTTACTTAATTGAACACATAATTGATATGTATCTTAGATGTCTGATTGGTTCTAAAGAAGAATACAGTAACTACATACCAATTTTAATCAAAACATGCATATTCAATCGCATCTAAACAAAATTAAAAATCAAAAAAACAAATCCATTTGAAAAATTGTTCAAAACAAATAGAAATATGAATTGTCCGAGTTCAAATCCCGGTTTAATATGACACTGGTCAACTGATCCTGGATCACTCTGCTAATCCTGCGACTAATAGCCTAGGGTTACCCCGGATTCGCTCAGAAAAACAATAAAACATCACAGAAACTTATACCTTAACACCTTACAAATAAAGTTCAACTTTCAGTTACAAAATTCTAACGTCCATTCGTGTAGATGACCTAAACATGATCATACAAAAATCAGTCTTATATGTTTAGCATAAGGTTAAAAATTGAGTGAACAAAAAGTTGTTTTGCAAAACAATTTTTAGGGCGCAAGATTCGTCTCGTTGGAACGTAAAAGCATTTCTATGTAAGATTATGATATTAGGGAATGTGGTGTAAGCAGTACTCGTGGACATTATATTTTATAGTTTTCGACGATTTATTAAAAAAATCCCCTCAATTTAGCTCCCTTGGTTCTGAGACTGAATTATTGACTGCTGTAGCTACGTAGTTATGACATAGTCTTGAGTATAAATAAAATAGGGAAATAGTACACATACATGGTATAGTCAAACATACTTTTTAATTTTCAATACATTTTAATTTCGATAAATGAACACTTGAACGATAAATCTTGATATAGTCAATCTTCAAAGCCATAATCTAAGTATTATTTCCAAAATATAACTAAAAAAGCGTTAAAGTCACCATTTTTATGAATAAATAATTTCAACAAATTACGCACTACATAAACAAACTTAATTGCTCACCAAACACACCTAATAACCGAACTCTATAAACGAACACAATTATCACGGTACTGGCCATATTCAAAACCATTAATTAAAATAAAAACCGTCAAAATACCACTTTACTTTAACACTGAATACAGAACCAAAATACCTATGCCCATATAATATACTTAAAAGATGCCATATACCACCTCCTTTCATCATTCCCTCCTTGGATCTTATTAAGAGGAAATAAATTACTGGCCCCAACTAATTGGGTCCTTTACATTTTTTTTTCTTAAAAGAATTTATGCAAAACACTTGCCGTGGACAAATTAAAAGTGCTGAAGAAAAAAAAAAGTATAAATTAATGCACCCGGCACGCATCTGTTTTAATTATGTCACTCGAGTTGGATTTGTGTGGATACGACTGTTTAGAAATAATTGATTGAATTGTTGATGAAGTTCATGAAACTGAAGTTTAAAAAATAAGAAAGAGAAAAATGTTTGCATCTTAATTGAGTTCAACTTTATTTATGTATACTTCGAAAAAATATATGTTTAATGTACAGGTACATTGAATACCTACACGCTTACATTAACAGCACAAATGTTAACAGAAACCTAGACAAAGAAATATCTTTTTAATATCCCAATAATCTGGTATAGAATTTATCGAGTGAACGCTTTTAAGAACAAAAGGCAAGTCCATATAATGCTACCGTCGGGAGCGTTTCAAAATTAAAAGTAAAGTCAAGAGGGTCAAACGGCATTGTAATCGCGGCAATAAATCTAAACTTTCTCTAATTGCTATCGGACATATTGATATTATGCTAATTTTCTGCTGGTAGTACTACTGGCAACCGAATTTATGTACTAAACATAGTATCCACTTATACTAAGAAACGACTCAAGAACAGTGACTTCTTTATTCTATCTAAGTATGTATATAATATACTAGCTGTTGCCCGCGACTTCGTTCCCGTGGGTAGAAGTTATAGGTTATGATTTATACCGGCACTGTTTTTTCACATTTTTCATCGCAGCGTGATGGTTTATAGCCTAAAGCCTTCCTCGATGAATGGTCTATTCAACACAAAAAAAAAATTCAATTTGGACCAGTAGTTCCTGAGATTAGCGCGTTCAAACAAACAAACAAACTCTTCAGCTTTATATATTAGTATAGATATAGATAAAAATCGTAGAAGAGTAATATATATTTTGTCTGTTTGTCTGAGAATTGTGTTAGTTCAATTTCGGTATTTGACGTTTCGGGGGGGGCTTAATACTTGGGTAGTGTTTGCTTTATGTCAATCGGTTCATTACCAAAAAAATTATGCTAATTTAGAGAATGATGTAATTTTTTCTTTCCTGAAGGATGTGTCGAAAAAATATTGTCCTAAGTCACTTTTCAACGCGAACGAAGTTTTTAGTTTTTAGTATTTATAGTTTTATCTTGATAATGATTACAAAATAAAATGTTATTCGATTGTAACATGTTTGAAAACCTAGTCTCTAAAAGTAGGTATTGGATGCAAAGTAATACAAGTTATCATTTTATTACTTTCCACTTGAACAGGCTACCTTTTTTCTGGAATGCTCCCATGATATTTGCAAAGAGCGCAATAGATTTTTTTCAACACCTTTACCGCATTCACTCTTTGCTTTCTCAAACAATCTTTCACACAAACCATCCATGATCCATGATTCACAGTGATATTCGTAGCTCTTTCAGTAATCTTTTAGTGTAGTATTATAATACCCCCTGGTACACAAATACCACACAGCAAGTAAACCAAAACAAGGCTAAAACAAAACTCGTCGTCCACCCCATCGGTCACGGCACCACACATCATACAGATAATATTTGGCCCGAACTCTTTTCAAGAAACTCAAAGAAATGAAAGTGAAAAATACATTCTGAGTGACAAAGGACGTTCTTATTCGTATGCAAATGACCTGAAGAGGGGACATTGGTATTCTTCAACCTTTTCACAGACATTTTTGATTCTGGAATGGGATTTTTTGAGTTGAATGGGTTTGGACTTGAAAATATGTTTTGAATGTGGGGATTATGAAGTATTTAGTTGTTTTGATTTAGTGTTCTCTGTTATAATGCGAAGGTAGAGCTACTTTTTACTTTTGATGTTTAAAGTTGCCATATTACTTTGACGACCTCCGTGGTCGAGTGGCATACGCACTGGTTTCAAGGTGCCGCTAGCTCTGAGGTCCCAGGTTCCATCCCCGGTCGGGTCAAGTAAAAAATCACATTTTCTACATTGTCTCGGGTTTGGGTGGTTGCGGTACCTTCGTTGTATCTGGATTCCATAACACAAGTGCTTTAGCAACTTACTTTGGGTTCAGAACAATGTATGTGATTTTGTCCGCATTTATTTATTTATATTGAAGCCGAGAAGAATCAAAGATCAGTAGTCAATATGAAAGAAAAGCCAAGAAATGCCAACAGAACAAAAGAATAGAAGGGGCAAAAAATCCTAGACTCTAAAAGTAAATTAGGATAATTAACTTATAATTATGTTTATTGATTATTTTAATTTACTGTATATTCTAACCTCTAAAGGTCTACAACTGATGTCGAAAACAATTTTGATTAAAAAATTAAGTCTCAGACAGCTTCAGGAATTTGTCTGCATACCAGAATCAAATCCATAAGATTGATACATTTCTACTGTAAGTCTGGTTAATGCTACGCCACGGGGCGTTAGGCTTTTCGGCTGAAATCGAGGGTTCAAACAAAGATAAATGTACAGCTCTCTATTTGGCCTGGCTGTATCTTATTTATACTGTAGGTTTTTTTTAACATTATGATAATACAGATTCCTGTAACTGTGAGATCCCCAAATACTAAAACTAATGTTATCATCTTAGCATGTATTTCCTATTTTCTGTCGAGATTTAAAAGCGGGACTGAAAATTGACCTTTTTTAATGGAATTAAGAACATAATATGATGGCATATGCTTTTTTTCCATTTGGTTACTAGTATCAGTTTCTTGTACCTTAACTAACTATGTTCCAGCAAACAGGTTTCTCCTGACGCAGTACCTACCCATTCATACTAAATCTATCCTTCGAAATATTCCTAAATAACATATTGAAATATGAAAGCTATATTTTCTTGCCGCCTTTCATGACAGTAAATTGTTACGTAATATAGAAAATATAATCTAAATTAAGCCAATATACAGCAAAACTTTTATCGAAAACAGGCAAAGGCATAAGTTACTAGATAATAAATAAAATGGTTATCCATCTTAGACCGGCGGTGCGCGAGAAATATTGCATGGCGGCATCCTTATCGCACCTATCTATAACCCCGTATCTTTTATCTCTCTCACTCTTTGTAGCACGTGACTGGGATACTAGTTGCATGAAGTTTTCCCTCTTTTATGGCAATTTTCCATGAAAAATCACCTGGCCAGGTACTGCGGCGGGCCAAATTAGTTTTCTAGACGAGTCATGATACGGAACGATTTTTAAAACTGAGGGAATTTCGTATCGATACGACGTAACGATAATATGAACTATTTACAATTTTTTTTTTTGTTTAAAAGAAAACGAAACTTTAATAAAATGTCTTTTTATGCGTGAACTGAGGGTTTTGATCCATATAGCAACATGTCGGATGTTCAGCATATGACTATGGACCGCAAAATGTTGAGTTATTAATCCATTAAGCATTATAAGGTGTTAAGCACATGAAAACTCTTTTATCGGTATAGAATTAAGATTAAATTATCATGTCTTTATAGATTAATCCTTTGAAGAAATCTGTTATCCCCGTACATTTCGTCTTCATTGCTGTCTACTGTAATTCTAAAAGCTATAAAATATATTTTCTGCTGTACTCTAGTCTTAATAGCACCAATATCTAATCTCGAATGCAATATAAAAAAATGAAGCTAATATTTACAATACGTTCGCCATAAGTCGTCCGAAGGCTAACAAAGCTCATAACAACGGTATGCAAATACAAATTGATTAAAACAATAACAATAAACAAGAGAAATCGAATAAGGCATCGATTCTCGATTCTCGAGATGTATCGTTACGATTCGATCTTCGTAACGATTATTGTTCCTTACTAGGTAAGCCGTAATTACTCGATACTATTGTCTCGGCCGATTTATCGATTGTCGGCGAAACGATTTATAAATTGTTGTTTTAATTGACGGTGGAATTAATGATGGATATTATGAGGTATTTAGGTAGTCCAATGCTAAACATGCTCAGATTATGTCTAGAACGCTTGCAAGCTCAACACGGTATTCTGTTTGCTCTTAGTCGTTCTACTTGCATGCCGCAAGTAAGCAGTAATAACCCCAAATCACCACACTATATCTAAGATTTAACTAAGGTACATTCAAATCAAGAGTAAAAAAAGTTTTACCAAAAAGCTTGCCGAAACTAGAAATAAAGAGAAACTAAAAAATCTATGAGAACTAAGCCCAAACTTACATGTAAATCTTCAAGGCTAAATACAAAAATCAAAAATATGAAAAGTCGTGAGCCTGCAAGTGACCAACATTTTATATAATACTAAGTCCGTCCAACCATACTATCTCACAAACGTCACACAAACATTCAAATCCATGTGTCCAGGGCAGATCTAATTTGTCCGGGATTAGCCCGAGTGTGGCTTTTTCATTATTTCGGCGAGTGTCTTAAGCCGAAGTGGAACGTGGTGTGAATACAAAGCGCCCTCTATTTACTGACTAAGGACTTTTTGGTTTTTATTCTCTGCTTTTACTCGCTGTGGTTGTGAGTTCAATTGTTATGCTTTAATGTTTTCTTACTGACAGTGTTTAGTAAAGGTTGATGTAGTAAATTAGAGATACTAATTTATTTTACTAATCAAAGACACTCTTCAAACTGGATGTGGATTGATGTCGACGTAGCAAAAATTCAGGACACTGCCTAAAGACGCAAGATCTGTTTGAGAAATTTGCATGATGATTGTCAAAAATGTCTTATATTAATTTCAAATGCAGTCTACATGGTCTCAAACAAAAGATGAAAACATGTCCACTCATTAATTTTATTTGCCTACATGGTACATAAAACCCTGTCTGTCCATCCTGAATATTCCTGATTCCGATATTTTCACCTGAAATTTGTCTAATTTTTCAACAAACACAACCACATATTGGATTGATAAATAAAAAGAAACCCCGTGGTCAGTTCAGAAAATGACGTCAGGCCAACAACGATTCTGGAAAAAGTGGCCTCTGACTAGACATAGGCCGAAATAAAAGAAAAGAGAAAAGTTAGACTTTTGCCCTGAAGGGGGAAACTAAAATCATCATTCCCCTGCCCTTATCCCAATTACTTTATTTGGGTTCGGCGCAACATGTCATCTTCTTTCATACCTTCCTATCGGCCGTCATCTCACAAGAAACACTCTTTACAGTCATATCGTCTTTCACACAATCAATCCATCATTTCTTTGGTCGTCCTCTTCCCCTAAAGAAGAAACTAAAATTTCCTAAGGGGGGAGCTAAAATTTGGTACTAATAAAAATATATGGAAATAAACAAACCCCCTACAAAATTCTACCTACACATGAGTCTAAATGCCTTCAAGAACATCAACTGTCAACAGCAATAATCCCTTTCTACATTATTGTTGTTTTCCATTAAAATAGATGATGTCCATCAAAACGGTTAATACACGAAGATTGGTATCAATGACCAATGTGTCGGCATCTTGCTCGGAGTAAGTGGTGAGCGCGCGCCTCAAATTATACCTTGCAGCGAGTAATTGTGATTGGATTTTGTGTCTTTTTTAACATTTTTTTCGGGTTCCGTCTGTGTAAGATTTGGCTGTAGTATTGGGATGGGTTTTAGTATTTTTGAAGCCCGCAGGCCCGCAGCCTGCTATATTCGAATATGATCCCATGAAAACATAAAATCGGGTTAAAAATTTATCTATCTTATAATGTTAATCCTAGTTAACTTAAAAAACTATATTTTGACATGAAAGAAGAAAAATCCTACAAACCATTGTTAAGCACAAGATTCTTCTGTGCTTCTTAAAGTGAAGGATTCAGCTAATATCGCCACGCTTGCTCACGGCGGGTTGGCGATTCCAAATTACAAAAGGTATTTGGATTTCCTCATGATGTTCATCATTAGTATCAATTTGTTACTCATTTAGTTGTATAATGTTTACTAGACTTATTTTGTGTGAGTTTTTCAATATTCAATACTTAATTTGCACTCTACAATATAAAAGTAAGTACTAACATCTTAAATGGGTATCAATTTCGGTATCTGCGACTCTATTTTTATTTTCTTCCAATGAAATGCAGGACTTTGGGTATAAATTAAACAAAAATGAAAACCTACTATCTACGCTTAAAGTTCATATACTACGGAACCAAGCACATTAAAACCGACTCGATCCTGCCGTCCAATATTTACCTGACTTTTTTCATCTAAACCCTTTGTTTCGTTCGTGAGAACACTGGATCGGAAATTACCATTTTTAGATATTGGATTATCGACATCCACACTGGATTTGAGGTTATTTAAAAACTCCATCGGTGAATCGATTCGGAATATCGAATAACACGATTTGGGCGGTGTCGTGCGATGTACCGATCGCGCATTATTTTGTCGAATTTGAATAATTTTGCGAACTTACCGGCTGTTGACTGATGCCGCGTTCGATACGCCATCTACTGATGGTTTCCTGAAACAAAAAGAAGGTAATTAGACATGGAAGACCTCGTGGGAGATTCATATTTTGTTGTTTTTACATACAGACCCTATTGTCTGACCTAATTTAATAAATTGGTGTTTGCTAAAGTTTTTTTTTAATTCATTTACATATTATTAATGTTGGATATTTATCGATTTTGTGGCAATTATTCAACATAAGCGTCTCCTGGCAATCCAATGTCTTCCCACGCCCTTATATAGTCAGCTAAGAACTTATAATGAGACAATAAGATCTATGGAATCCAATTATATTGTTGGACAGCGTTTAAAACTGATTGTCAAACTTCAGAGGGTCTACCATCACGTCTTAAAGTAGGTAATATTATAATGGTTGTGGAAACGTGACAGAGCAATATACGGAGCGGCATCTCTCTTCCACACCTATTACTTAAAGGCCTGGCAGTAGACTGGGTGCCTCAAAACAGAACTGGAAAAACTTAGTTATCACAATCATACTTACATCCAATAAGGATCAGCTAGGCTGGAGCTAGCTCCATAATGGGGAGCAAGGTGGTACGGACTGCAGTAATTTACCATAGGAACTGCATACATTTTGACTCACTGGTTCAAATGTTGATCTTCAAAATCATACTATAAACTTCGTTCATTTGTTTAACATTGCTGAACAGGAATAAAGACTTGATTAATAAAATTCTGATATGTATTAAGTTGGGCATAGGCCGCAAGTTACGTCACTACACGCGAGGGAAGCCTATGCCCAGCTGTGGGCCTTGATGGGATGAATCCATTGATTGATGTTCAATTGTAATGTAAAGTGATGTTCCGTGCTTTTCTTTTGACAACATAATATGGCAAATATACATAGTAGGTATATACTAGTCATAGAAATGATTGTAGATATTCATGCTTCAGTAGTTTTCAATGGCTTATTCTCTGCAACGTTTACTGTGCAATGATAATAATATATATTCAACAATTTCATTTAATGTTTCTTCATATAACGACTAATGTTTCCTCAACTCTTAATAAGGTAATCCAAACACTACTTTAATGTTTAACAATTAATAAACAAAAGATTAAAGGTCTCATCCAAGTATTATGCGAAGGTATTGCACAATTATTTCCTACATAGGTACTAAGAAGTTGTACAATTACAAAACTTATGTAAATAAGTATAATAGTCAACTTTAAATGAGGACTGATGACAAAAACGTTTACATTCCTTTGCTTTTGAAAATGCCGCGACCGTTACTAAATAGAGTCTAGTTGACAGAGAGCCGACGGGGCCCGATGTTAGCCGAATCGAATTGTACAATAGTTCTACTTAAGGCCAACAGATGTCGTTAGCGCCCGCTGCGCCCGCGCCGCGCTGCATGCAGAGATTAGAAATTAGTATTCGTATACAGTTACCGTTCAGATTTTTTTTGCAAATGTTTAACTGTGTTTTTACAGTATTTTTGTCATCGGCTTATAAGAAATAGATCATTTTATTTATGTAATTTTTTTTAATTTAACATTTAATTATATGAAATAAACTTACATTGGTATTATTTTCGCTTGTTTTAATCTGTTTGCTTATTGTTTCTACCTAAAAGAAACTAAACATTACAGTACTTTAATTAACAACTATCATTAAAATAAAGAGACAACAATACGTACGAAATTGCTGCAAAAAATACTTAACTATTTTTAAGGTAATCATTGTCGTACCCAATTCTTTCATTTTACCCATAACAGATCACTTAACCAGGTAGGTAGGTGCTACCTTCTAATAGTACTGATGGGATAACCAAGGGGGGTAGCACGGTGGTGATGAAAAAACAGCTCTCACAAGTAGGAATGAATAAGAGCGAATGTTTTTTACTGCACCTATTTAACTTGATTATTTACGCGAGCACTTTGATGATGGATGCTTTTTGTTAGGGTCTACGGTCTTGATGCTTTGTAAAGAGATAGGTTGAGCTCTATAAAATTTGAATAATTTTATTTTTGTTTGACAGCTGGGCAACGGCCTCTGTTTAGTTTCTTTTTTTGTACCTAATTTTATTTGCATTTTTATGAGAATATATTTTATAAATAGGACTGATTTAACTTTCTCTCAAGGATTACAATAAGAATAATACTAAAGAGACACTTATTACGGACTTCATTCTTATAGGCCAAAAACAATTTTAAAAACTAACATATTTTGTAGTACTAAAAACCCTGATCTTTGCCCCAAAAAGCCTCACAACCACTCAACCACATGCAACAATCAATTTTCAAATATCAATCACTGAAATAAAATAGGCTAGCAAGTATCAAGACCTCTCGCCCCACAAACAAATTGACCAATCACACCCGATCACAAATCGATGCCGGTAATCGTATCGATTTACTTTTACACGATTCTATTCCGACTCGATTCTCGATTGTTTCCGAATCGCGGCAAGTTCAATCGAGTGAGCGCTACATTCGTCATGGAAATGTTTGACGGAATTAAAAAGGTTTTTTTAAAGGGTTTTTTTCGGTAGTTGTTGATTACCAACTCGGTATTCAGGAAATAAGCATGAACAATTATGAACACAGTGTATGTTCTTAATAAACAAAATAGTAGATAAATGTTAGCGAAAAGAACCTACACAGCACTGATGTAATATACTTTTTGGTAACTGAATGAAAACGAGTAAAGAATAATTTACCTATTAACCCATTTAGTCCTGAAACTATTTTTTTCTAAAATGTTTGTTTTTTTCTTAGTATATAGGTTGATAGGGGTCTAAATATTAGGAAAACCTAAAAAATTAAAATCCTGAAATAAAAGGGGTCTGGGAAATAGCCGTACCACATATGGTACAGTAGGATTTGGAGTAAGAAAAATACCGTAAAAATGAGAAAAAAGTTGTTTATTGTTCATAGTTATTTAAAAATGTAATCAGAATAAAAAAAACCGCAGCAAATGAAAACTTATTAAAAATACAAGAAAAACATACACTAAATTAGCATTTTGTGTGGTAAGCAAGAAAGCATTCAACATGCAATCCAACATTACATTTGATGCATCTTGCTGGGCTTTGTCGGTGGCAATGTCCACATCTCGTTCTTTTATTATCGGGCTGTTTTATTATATAATGACCCTTGTCATCAAATCGGGAATCCATAGTTAGAGATGATTGTCGGCTAGGTCCAGGCTTGCTTCGAGACTTATTCGATTCAATTATGGATATAGCTATGCGACGTCTAAAATACAATAAATCTTGTTTGCCACCATTGTATCTATAAAGTAGCCAGGCATTTTGCACTGACATGTCAAGACAATGCAAAATAAGGGGCATGTACCACTTTTTTCCCCGGATGCTAGTTCTGACTGACGAAATATTTTGATCAGATAAGTCGACACCACCCATATTTTGGTTATACTTCTGAATCAAGTGAGGCTGAGATACACTAATTTTCTTTTTTAGTTGTTGTGAGTATCTCTCTGCCTTATGACACGGTAATATCCCCGTTGAATTTGAGCAAACTGTAACAATGCTGTTGTCATGCCATTTACAGATTATAATGGAGTCACTAACACGATAATCATACTCTCCTCTTTCCTTCTTCTTCATTTCTTTATTAGCTATCAAAGGACATTTTCCTGTTCGATTTTCTCTTATAGTGCCCGTTACACCCATATTCCTTTTTGTTAACTCTTCAACCAACGGTAACCCGGTAAAAAAATTATCAATATATAAGTGATATCTGGATCCAAGCTCAAGTTTCATTAGTTTATCTGAATATGTCAAAACTACACTAGCCCCAAGGCCTAATTCAGCATATCTGGCGTTCAAAATTGTAGTGGCCCCTTGGTAAGGCTCAAACCAAGCTATATAGCCCCCGCAGTAGCTCCTACCCACAGTTTGAACCCATACCGTATGGGTTTGCCACGAATAAATTGTTTACATCCATGTCGACCAAAATAAGGCACCATAGCTTCGTCAACACTGTGGTTTTCTTTGTGGGGACAGTGGTCTAGAAACTTGGCAGATAATTTGCTCATAAGTGGCCGAACTTTTGCAAATTTATCAGAAGAATCTAACTGATGGTTGTCCATACAATGTAGATTTGAAAATATGTAGGAAAAGCGGTCTCTCGATAAAGCACTAGCAATGAGCTCATTCTTCACGTCAGGCGAGTTCTCCAATACATTCGTCTTCTATTTACCGAGGAATAGCCACTTACTAACAGAACACCAATCATACACTTCATCTCTTCTATTTTTATATCAGCAGCAAGGTTTTTTCTTCCTATGTACCTGTTCGTCTCAGTGGTCAATAAATCAAAAACATCCTCCGAAAAAACAAAGAAAACCATTCTAGTGGTGATTTTTCCTGAGGGACGTGGTAATCAGGTCGCCATAATGATAGTGAGCCTTCGTAATCCCGTTTCCTCCAGTTATATTTTTTTAAAACTTTATGAAGGGGCTCATCATTCGTGTCCGGATCCCCAATGTTGTCCAAACTAACTGTAGCGGGTTGACGTAGCTCTGCGTCCGCTCTGAGCAAGCTGGGAGGTAGATTATTGACATTGACCTGATCTTCGTCTCCAGAGTCCTCGTCTGTCAGTTCTGCATTCGCATTATCAGGCGGAAGTATGAATACATCATTTTCACCTTCGGTTGTCTCAACATCCCCCTCTTCCAATAAAGATAAGATGTCATTCAGGGATAATGGTCTGAAAAGCAAAAAAAAGTTAATTGAAATGGCATATAGTCCTACCGTACCAAATAGGGTACACCATTATTCATGTCTAAATAACTAAAAAATAAATAAATAATTAGGATATTCAAATGTCACAATGAAACAAGAAGTATTTTAGTTTTATAAAAAGATGGAAATTATTTGTATAAATTATATAATTGTAGTATATTTACCTGTTGGAAGCCATGTCTCCGCAGAAAAAATAAATTTACGAAACTTGTTCAATAAATCTGCACTATTATCAGCATTCAATTGCACTGGCGTATTTTTTCCGATGAGCACTATTCTTCTTTTCGACATAAATACCAAATAATATTAAAAATATTATGCGAGTACCTGCAAAAAAAAAATATAACAAGTGTACCGTATATGGTACGGTAGGTCTAAATGGGTTAAATAAAATGAAAATATACGGAATGTAAATTAAAATACAAAATCAAATCTGTTTCTGTTTTTTTTTAATCCGCTTATTAAGTTTATCTATTTTTCCAAAACTCATACTAAACCCTTAAAATAGTTCAAATAATTTTGTCGAGTAATCCTTGCAAATAGCTGTATAATTATTGTATGTCATAGTTTTAGTATGTTTTTTTACACACCTTTATGTAAGTAGCTTTTCGTGTAACTAAATAATTTTAATTTAGTAAAAAAAACAAATCCAATAAAGGAAAACAGAAAACGCTAGTATATTTTATATAAACAAGCCAAAAAGCTGCCCTCTGAATCAGCAGTGTCCAAATTTTATGACGAAAAAAATAAAATCATGCCAACAATATCCCAATTAAAACACATAACGTTGATAATAAACTCAGAAAAATTATTTACTCATTCAACACGTCAATACAAACGTCTTCATTAAGTTAATGTCAACTGCCTCCAGTTAAATACAATGAGAACTCCCACATCGACAGTTTCCAAGAAAACTCGAAACCTCAAATTCCACAACTAATCGAATAAGGAGACGACAATCGAAACGTCGCGAATAAGTAATCGATCACCGGTACATCACTTTACATTTATAATACGTTAAAAACAAACCTTCCCAAAAATTTGGAATGTTCAACTAAAAGTTAAATCGATAAAAAGTTCAAATCGACTGCACGCCGCTTAAAAATCAATTACGCGTCGCAAAAAAAGTTTGATTTAAAAAAGTTCGGCGAAGGAAAATAAGTTTTCGAATTTGGAACGCATAGGCCTGCGCTCGTCGCGGCGTTTCACGTGCTAGTGAAGTGACATGCACGCACCCCGGGGTGCGGGAAAATTTCGCGAGTCCCCCTTGCAACTTTATAAATCGAGGTGTGCTCTGTGCGTGGGCTCCCTAATCGAATAACAATCGTAATTGGGGGCGCTATTAATGAATCATTAATTCCGTGTTGAGGAATGTTACGATGACTTCTGGTTCGGGTGAAGTTTGCTGTCTAATTTTCGTGGGATGGAATCGAACGGAAATTAGGGCAAAGATGTCAGTTTGATTTTATTATTGATGTAAACTTGTTGACTTTGTAATGGTTGTTTTTTATGTCTACATTTTAGAGTTTTCGATTTCGCTGAGTTAAAGATTATATGAAGTAGAATTTAAACTTCCGTATTGACACTTTTACTGAAAAACATCTTACATCATTTACTCAGACAATCATAAATAAATCTTCATACTATGAAACATTTGATACAGATTTCCATATTTTCTTCCGAACCCAGCTCACGCACAATCCCGATCATATTTAATAAATTCAAAAATAAGGAGAACAAAACGAGGGCTTACATCAAACTTGATAGCACAAATACCAACAAAATCTTTCACTAGAATGGTAGTCACGGACTCACTAACTCGCATTTGCGAGAAACAAAGGACCAAACTGACAAAAATTCCCCTCACAACCAAGGAATAATTTTCCAATATGGCAATATATGACACAAACAGTGGCAACACCGCGTGAATAATAAATATGGCAGGGACACGCGCGGCGCGTACGCTCAATTATTTACACGCAAATTATGGAAGTAACATGCGTGCAGTTTTGTTTTCGGATATGAGATATCTTGGGAGAATTTGGCAAAGTTCCGATTGAGATATCACCAAGTATCTTCAAGAGACTAAGCTAGCTAATCATTCAGTCTGTCGCCGGAACTCTCCTCTGTCACATCCTGCCAAGTTGTCTTCAAACACATAAAATTTTCAACATTCGCATTGAGGAATAATAAAAGTTAGACAATTTCCCAAAAAAGAAAAAACATGCATGAATTGCATAAATTCATTTTTAAGAACATAAAAAGGAAAATCAAAAGTAAAACAAGTTGGTTTCTTAGGTTTACGCGAATGTCGAAGTTGTTTGAATCTTGAAAAATCTTTTAACATTAACCACCTAAGGAGATACAGTGAGTAGCGACCCACACACGCTAATCAGCTGATTTAACCAATTTGTATGTAAATTCGTATGATGGTAAATGAAGTTATGATTTTTTGTATTACATTATATCAGAGCAAATATATTCCCGCCGTAGGCCTAAGATTCTTATCAACAGGACGCTGAGAGAAAACGCGGTCTTACAATCTTTGTTTTATATTTTGTGCTATAGTAGTATATTTACTTACTGATTGAAGTTTTTGAGGCGTTAAGACCCAAGTCGTCTATTCATTTGCTATTG
>NC_039489.1:8369218-8485276 GCF_003590095.1 Trichoplusia ni | reverse complement strand
GTAGAGGCTGGTTTGTTATCTACTGAAAATTGTAAATAAGTAATGTTTAGTAACGAACCTAACTTCAACATATTATTATCTCCAATCACACACAGGGCTGATACAGAAAGTAAAAAAAAAAACAACAGAAAATGTTCACCACCCCTGTCAAACAATATTTCAGAACGCCACACACAGACAAATCAGTGTTACAAAGTTCAAACGTCTGTATGTTTGTGATGTATCGCGTCACTCATTTCCGCTGGCCGGAACTCCGCGAGCCAATAGAGCGGGCAGGAGTCACAAACACTCGGGATGTAAGCAGAATTTTATATCAACATGTGGTTATTTTGTAATCAGTTGTGAGAATCATATTTTTGTTTCGTTTTTGTTTTTGGCCGTCTTGGGAGTGTTCGTTTGAAGTAGTTTGTTAAGACTTAGTTTCATTCCGGTGTTTGTGTTTTTGGATGTTTATCTGTGTTGTATAATTAGCTTTCTTTCGGTAGTAGGCCTACATTATATATTTGTACACTCAAGTCAATTAGTGAATTTTAACTTAATCGTATAAAAAATAATTTATTCAAGATAAGCTACTAAGTAGAACTTTACTATTGGAGAATATGGCTTGGATCAATAGCAATAAAAATGCAGAATTTAAATTAACAAAATTAATTGCTTTTTATTTAAAAGTACTTTTTAATCCATCACGTTTTACATACTCATACTTATCATTAACTACGAATGTATCATAAACATTACTTCTAAAATTCTCCATTTTGTATCCATAAAGTTACAAACGTCTTTGCGACATTTCTTTCATTTAAATAACTGTACATTTATAGTATCGGGGCAAAAGGACGAAACACAAAATAATGGAAGGAATGCATTCTTTGTTTGATTTAACCGAACGGAAATTTTCCATGGCGGAATTTTACTGAAAAATGTCGATGGTATGACTGGTCACGTCACACGTATTGCAGTAACTAAGCAAAAAAGCTTCATATGTACAGTGGAACATAGAACTTCCTCGTTTTTTGAAGTCGGTTAAAAGCTGCGTGTGAAAACTTTAGCTTTGTATTTTTGTAGGCAGTATGAAAACTAAAATAGTATCAGATAACAGAATTATGTATTGTGTGGTATTCTTTGGTTTCAGGTTACCGCATACCTACAACATTTCATCAAAATTAAACTATTTGGTCGTTAATAAGTAGCGCACATCAAAACACGTATAAGTTAATAAATTTTCTCATTTTTGAAACCAATAGTAATCTAGTAAACGCATTTGACTTTCAAATACAGTCACCGCCTTCTTTTTCATCACACACAACTTCTTAAGTATATTTCACTATAGACCTAAAATATCATAACATACATCACAATTTTTATCGCACGAAAAAATCCCAGCAATATATTACAACAGAAGGTAGCACAAACTATTTTAGATAGAACAACACCATTGGGCTCGTGTCACACTCGCACTACTGCTCCCTCGAGACCGACAGGATCTTTCCCAGAGCGATGCTAATAAATCTATCCCATGATCTTGTAAACGTCCGTCCATACAGTTTGTAGGACAACCTATAAAATTGTTGCAGTGATTTGATATTGTAACCTCTGTTACGATGCAGGAAGGTGCATTATTATAATATGTTGTGATCGTTAAAAGTGTTAGCATTTTTAGGTCTGCTTATCTAGTAACACGGCAATCACTTACCACGTTTTATGTAAAAAGCGCAATATTACAGAACTTTGTATATAGATTGCATGATAAAAATGTACCAACACACAAACCTATTCATAAAAATCACTTTTTAAAACCGGTAATGTTATTTAGCTATTCTGCCGCTTATTTCCATTCTAGTATTCAATATGCTTACTGAACCCTAAAATAAGTAATTAAATATTAAATAGCAACAATTCAAAATTCAAAACGACTCTCGAATGTCGTCGAAGTTTTATTCCGAGAAAAGCTCAAATCTCTCTTTGAACGGTTTCGCCGAAATATGACAAAGTTCTAAGTTTAGGTAAAAGTCGTAGCACCTTGCGCCCTTGTCCAATATGAGTACTTTCGGGCTAAAGTGAGTAACTTTGACGCGTGCTAACTGTTGGGAACATTAGCCGAGTTGAAGAAACTTCAAGAACTCGAGACCTTGACAAGTTTCGTGTACTCCTGTAATTACTGTTGCGTATTTAGTCTATTTTTAAAAGCGTTTAAGGTAAACCGATGCTGTTTTGAGTTAGTCAATGAATGGTGTATGAAAACTTTGAAGGAAAACATTTGCTCCGAGTATGTCAATATGTCAAACGTGAACTAGCTAATTTAGGCCATATCGTGTTAGACGTGGGATTGTTTTATAACCCTACCATGTTCATTCAAAATTCAACCATGTCCATTACATTTGAGTGATTTCATTGACAAAGACAAAGATTTCATATTTCATTGTCTCTGATATTCTCTGAACAATTTCATTTGTCAGTCAAGTCCTGGAGTCATACTTATGTGACTCGTATCTAGCTATTATGTTGAAAATAGTGGAAAAATACTTGTAGAAAAAGTTATAACTAAATCAAATAATATTAAAACAGATAGTAGAACAGAACAGACAATTTTCAATTCTCAGCTTTCTAAAACCTTCAGACAAAATTTTGTACTTATTTCCAATTCTAGTATTTTCCTAGCTCTACATTCGCTCCTACAGTAATAAGTGAAGGTCGAGGCATTCACAGACATCCTCATTCGAAGAATTTCCTCCATATGCAATGAGAACCTCATTTCTGCTGCAGGAAAACCTTTTTTTGTTGCAAATCTGATTTAGTGGATGTAATATATTTTGCATATTTCCGCGGAGGCGGCGGCCCGGCACTTTTAACTTTACCCGTCGAAATAACTTTATTTTTCGGGTTAACGTTCATTTTAATGGGTATTTTTTATGAAAAAGTTGGCTATATTAACTGCCGGAGTAATGTTTCATGGTGAAGTTTTTATTGCTTGTAGAACTAGTGATCTGGAATCGCGGGTATCTGAAATTAACTTAGTTTGTTCCGGAGAAATGGGTTGTGAACTAGATAGCTGGGTACGCGGGATCGCAAGAAGGGTTGAAGATGCGGCTAGATATATAAAAATAGATCATAAATATACGAGACTATTTAGAACTATCAATCAAAAAAGAAATGCCTTGTTACGCTAATAAGTTTTTGATGTATAGCAAAAATTTAACAAAACTTGTTTTCATTCCATCTAATGTTTTCACAATTCGTGCTGGAAACAGTTTTTTGTTACTCGAATGAAATCAAAATCAAAATTTTTGATTCAAAAAGGGCCTTTTTTTCAGGCACTTTTAAAACGTAGTGACTTTAGTTGCAAAAAAAAGTGTCATTCGTATGGAAAAAACCCGGCAATAAACTCCAAGATTACTCTCTGAAAAGTAAATTAACAAATAATTGTTAATTAACAAATAATTGTTGCTCGATAAATCTATACCAAGTCCGAATTAAAGTTCAATTTAAGAATTAAGATTTAACTGTCAGGGTACAAAAGATAATTGTCAAAAGAGTTCTAATTTCTTTTTGGTACTAACGGTCCAAAAAAAAAAATGAACCCAAATTATGTATGCATGCAAAAACATCCGCCTTGGATACCCATCACAAAATATTTAAGCTAATCGCGTACTATTACGAATTCATTAGTCAAAGTCCGGAAACAGGACTTAATTCATTTTGGATCGAGGTTAGAGAGAATTTTACTGGCTGCGAAGTTTGGGGCAAGTCCGCTGAAGTACGACAGTAATGAATTTGATTTTCATCTTGGAATTTGATACGTGATTTGAAATTCGTTAGCTGTTGACCTGAAATGCAAAAAAATAATATAATTATGAACTTTAATCTTTCAAAGACCTTTGGCTCTGATCGAGTACTTACATGATTTTTTCTTAAAAACGATTCCCGCTCTTAGAATTTAATCCTTGTGTCGTAGGGGCAGTCATAAACATTCAAATCACCTGCCCAACAACAGGTACAGTGGGGTGTGTTGGGGTCACCTCAGTCAGGTCAGCATTCGACTATCCGAGCAGTAATTTTTTTCAAATATTAATGTTTATTTATTTACACAAAAACGTATTTATAGATAGTGTATTAATGTATTGAAAAATATGTTATTGCTAGTAAATACTTTAATATGTTCCAATGTAAGACAGAAAATGTCGACAGATTTCCCAAATTATTTGATACGCTACTGGTTTATTATACACCACAAAAAATGGCGCATTGTGAAACAAAATACTCCCTCATCGAATGTACCGTAAATATTTATGAGTAGCTTCTAGTTCCAACTTATTAGTTCAGCAATATACCATCAAATGTACAACATTCTCGTGTAACTCTACAAAATAGGTAAACAGCATTATGCTCCATAAAACTGCCGTAATACAACCTCATTGTTACTTATATCTGCTACCAAACTACCAACAACAATAAAAGGACACGAGTAAAATGAGTAATTGCCTATTTAAGTCACCGCAGTAAAGCAAACAGAAGTTCTATTTTCTGCAACAAACAGCAATGTATCTTGTTTAGTAAGTTTTAAAGTTTTCCATCGTACGGAAGCCACCAGACTCCTTTAAGTTATTGACTTATTGACTTTTAAAACTCGTGCGGTACTGTTGAGAGGTCAATGGTTGCAGTTCTATTTGGATTTATTTTTGAAGACAAAATGTTTTACTGCACAATGCAGTTGAGGTTGAAGTGTCTCGGCTTTTACGTCTTGTTTATGTAAGGGAGTATAATGCTATTTCGTTTCTCACGAGAAAATATTTTCTGTATCCATCCATCCAAGTCTGTCTCCATTAAAGTTTCGAGGCAACTCTCTTTATAACGTCTGTGTACATTGCTAATGTATTTAGAGGTTTTAATTTCCTTCTTTTACCAAATAAAATTCATACAGTTTATTCGTATCAACTTAAAAATCTATAAGTAAAAGTGAGATATTTTTTCTGGTCGACTTACATGAATTCACAAAGGCAAAATAATCTCCAATTTTAATCAAGAGCTGCTTTAGGTTTTCCAACTAAACTCTTTTCTCAGAACTTATTAAACAGCCAGTTATAATTTTTCAAGCAAAAAAATGTAAGGCTAATTAACTTAGAAGCTGTATTTCAACCGCAAAGGTTTCTTCCTCTTTACTAGTTTTAAATTCAGTGTACTTTGGGTTGTATGCCCTAGCTGGCAATCCTTTTAGATTTCCAGAAATGTTAAACAAGTGTTTTTTGCTCAGTTTGCCTTCAATTAGACTTGCTTGAAAAGCATTCTCTGTTCTTACGTATTTTCTATTATGTTAAATTTTTGATATTCCTTAGGTATTTAGTTTTTATTATTTTTAGACACGATGATTCTTGGTTTGATGGTTAAATTTGTGATTAATATTATAGTGAAGTTTTATTGCTTTTTACTTTTAATTTTTATTACACTTTTTCAACAATTACCATGTCATTTTCCTGAAATTCATAAACTACTCGGAAACAAGTGTTTTCTGGCTAATTTTTATAAATAAAACTTTACCTTTTCTCCAATTAATGATAGGTCGCCAGAATATACTTAATAAGTAAATGAAAAAAATCTTCATATAACCTGTCATTAAAAAAAAACTATTATTTCTTTATGTATTAGGACAAAATCCAACCACTACAAAATCCCTAGCACCAAAATAAACCACCCAAAACCCGCCGATTCAACTATAATCAACAATCTCGGTATTGGCCTCAAGCATACGGTTTACGTTCAAACCGTGATCATTAGTCAAAGTGACCACCGCATAAATTATACGGCCAATTAGTTACATTGATGGCCGTCGGCGATTAGAGATATCTGGATCAAGCGACTGACGGGACGTGGATTGGAGTTGGTGCGCTGCGTTCGTTTCTGGTACTTTCGATCGTGTAACTTTTGTTTAGCTGGGATGGGAATATGGATTGATGGATCGAAGGACGGATGACGTAAAAAAGGTGACTGACTCAGAATGGATGCGGAAGGCGGAGGATCAGGTATTATAGCCCAACTTAGGTGAGGCCTATGTCCAGCCGGGGCAGTATTAGTGCGGGGCTGCGGTAGAATTTGGACTCAAGCGGCACCGCGTGCTCACGTGCGAGGTGATACACTGGGGTGGTTTTAGCCGGTAAGAGTCCTGCACAGCTCTCCACCTCTCCCCAGGCAAGACGGAGAAAGTCCAGGAGGATTTCGTCCCTTAAAAAAAGGCCTATGTCCAGTAGCAGAGCTCGATAGGCTGAATTGATTGATTAAGATATGGAACGTAGAACTATACTCAGGCTTGGTGCAGTCCGTGTTTGGTGATGATGATCAACTTTAACTCCATGATACGGTTCAGAGTGAGTTTCTTGGTGAATTTCTGACATTTCTCTTAGCCTGAATTTAGTAAGAAGGGATTAAGTGAAAAGTGTTCACTTTAAGTTTTTAAGTAACAACATGAGATGAGCATGGTATATTGTAGGTTAGGTATTGATTCTGAACATTAATAACTTTAGGTGCCCCTTTTCTGGTAACTACCCAGTTAGTTGAATAGCTTTATGTCATGTCAAAAGAAAATATCGACTTGTTTATTTTAAGAAAGAGGCTTTTCAGACACTTGTATCTCCCTTTACATTGTCAATATAAAGCCATACCTATTCCTCTTTTGACTGGCAATATAAAGTATCTGTACACTAGTAAATTTCATCACACGGTCTTTTAGACCTATAGTCTATTCAAAAGAAGACCGGAAGAATAAAAACACTAAAATTTTCAATGCCCTGAAAACAAACACGGCAGCGCTTCCTTGACATCCAAGACAACGGAAGAATTATACAATTAAATAATTCTTACTTTCTTTAAAGTTGATACAAAGGAAAGGCTGGAAACCATGCTATTATTTTCAGTAGAAAACAGTGGCAAACTTAAAACATTCAGTGCGAACGAAGGCAGTTTTTATTTACTGTTTCCTCAGAAAACCTTGGGGAGTCTTAAGTACTGTTATAAGTTTGTACGGTTTTGGAAACAATTCACTAAGAACGATTGGTTGTTGTACGTGTGTCGGGTGCAAATGGAAGATTTTTTGTAATGATAGGATATTACGTGAGATTTTTATGATATGTTAGATCTGTAGAGGTAATTTGTGCTCAAGATGATATATGTTTGAAGAAATGTGGTCCCGATATGTCATTTAATATGGTAGAATTTTTTGACACTAGTGGGTGAAATTTTGATTTGCACGTGAAAATATGACTTATCTTTAAGTTCGTTGATTAACAAAGGTTAAAGGCAACATTATTTTAGCTCAAAAATCGAAGTTCTTCTCCAGTCATTTTTCTCCAATTTCATCTTTCATTTGTTCAACAATTCGATTCATAGGTACCTCAAAATACAGTCCCAGTTACCAAGAAATAGCAGAAATGATTGCTTCACCCCATACGAATGATCAGCTGCTATAAACACCAGCCAAAGATACTTATCCAGATTGTGTGAACGTGCACCGAGTTGAAGCAAGGATGCTTGGAGCTATGATACCTCTCGAGTAAGCACAACACGTACGGAGGATGACTTGAATTCGTGCCAAAAAATCTCGTGGTCAGCATTCTGAGTTTTATTCAACCGACGCTTACGAAAATGTAGCGTAGTGTTTCTCGTTGTTAAAAACCTTTATTTATTATGGTTGTTAGCTTAACTACTAATATATAAGGAGAAGTTTGTAAAAGAGTATGAGTTTAGGAGTTGAGGAATTTTTGGTTTCGACGTGTCGACGACCTCCGTGGTCGAGTGGCGTACGCACCGGTTTCAAGGTGTCGCTAGCTCTGAGGTCCCGGGTTCGATCCCCGATCGGGTCAATGTTTAAATTCACATTTCTACATTGTCTCGGGTCTGGGTGTTTGTGGTACCTTCGTTGTATCTGAATTCCATAACACAAGTGCTTTAGCAACTTACTTTGGGTTCAGAACAATGTATGTGATATTGTCCGCATTTATTAAAATAAAAAAAAAAGTTTTGAATAAGGTCTTAATGCAAAGCATCGATTCCTTTATTCTGAAGTTCAAACTTCAGTAGTTAGTATGAAGCAGTAATTATTCTGGCTCATTTTGAACTCTATGTTAAAGTAAAATAGAAAGTATGGTAGAAACTTATCAATTTTTTATTCAGGTATTTCTAATATTTTATGCACTTTTTAGAACTTTATCTTCAATTCTTTAACTTTCATACTTTAGAACTGTTTGGTAAGGCTTATCACTTAATAATGGTACTTATCAGAATAATTGGTTGATATTAATTTTTTGATCAACTGATAGAATTAAAATCTCATTGACAAGGTCATCGGGTCATAACATACGCAGTTAACAGGCCTAGTGATCGATTTCCATCTCATAGTAACAACATATATACGTCACAATGTTATATACAAATATGTAAGCACATATAACGATGACGCGGTTAGTTAAGATATAACACGTGTTGGAAACATAAGGATTAATATGTTGTGCGTTTAAGATGGTATAATAGTTTTTGTAAGCCTCTTTCTTAAAATAAACAAGTCGATATTTTCTTTTGACATGACATAAAGCTATTCAACTAACTGGGTAGTTACCAGAAAAGGGGCACCTAAAGTTATTAATGTTCAGAATCAATACCTAACCTACAATATACCATGCTCATCTCATGTTGTTACTTAAAAACTTAAAGTGAACACTTTTCACTTAATCCCTTCTTACTAAATTCAGGCTAAGAGAAATGTCAGAAATTCACCAAGAAACTCACTCTGAACCGTATCATGGAGTTAAAGTTGATCATCATCACCAAACACGGACTGCACCAAGCCTGAGTATAGTTCTACGTTCCATATCTTAATCAATCAATTCAGCCTATCGAGCTCTGCTACTGGACATAGGCCTTTTTTTAAGGGACGAAATCCTCCTGGACTTTCTCCGTCTTGCCTGGGGAGAGGTGGAGAGCTGTGCAGGACTCTTACCGGCTAAAACCACCCCAGTGTATCACCTCGCACGTGAGCACGCGGTGCCGCTTGAGTCCAAATTCTACCGCAGCCCCGCACTAATACTGCCCCGGCTGGACATAGGCCTCACCTAAGTTGGGCTATAATACCTGATCCTCCGCCTTCCGCATCCATTCTGAGTCAGTCACCTTTTTTACGTCATCCGTCCTTCGATCCATCAATCCATATTCCCATCCCAGCTAAACAAAAGTTACACGATCGAAAGTACCAGAAACGAACGCAGCGCACCAACTCCAATCCACGTCCCGTCAGTCGCTTGATCCAGATATCTCTAATCGCCGACGGCCATCAATGTAACTAATTGGCCGTATAATTTATGCGGTGGTCACTTTGACTAATGATCACGGTTTGAACGTAAACCGTATGCTTGAGGCCAATACCGAGATTGTTGATTATAGTTGAATCGGCGGGTTTTGGGTGGTTTATTTTGGTGCTAGGGATTTTGTAGTGGTTGGATTTTGTCCTAATACATAAAGAAATAATAGTTTTTTTTTAATGACAGGTTATATGAAGATTTTTTTCATTTACTTATTAAGTATATTCTGGCGACCTATCATTAATTGGAGAAAAGGTAAAGTTTTATTTATAAAAATTAGCCAGAAAACACTTGTTTCCGAGTAGTTTATGAATTTCAGGAAAATGACATGGTAATTGTTGAAAAAGTGTAATAAAAATTAAAAGTAAAAAGCAATAAAACTTCACTATAATATTAATCACAAATTTAACCATCAAACCAAGAATCATCGTGTCTAAAAATAATAAAAACTAAATACCTAAGGAATATCAAAAATTTAACATAATAGAAAATACGTAAGAACAGAGAATGCTTTTCAAGCAAGTCTAATTGAAGGCAAACTGAGCAAAAAACACTTGTTTAACATTTCTGGAAATCTAAAAGGATTGCCAGCTAGGGCATACAACCCAAAGTACACTGAATTTAAAACTAGTAAAGAGGAAGAAACCTTTGCGGTTGAAATACAGCTTCTAAGTTAATTAGCCTTACATTTTTTTGCTTGAAAAATTATAACTGGCTGTTTAATAAGTTCTGAGAAAAGAGTTTAGTTGGAAAACCTAAAGCAGCTCTTGATTAAAATTGGAGATTATTTTGCCTTTGTGAATTCATGTAAGTCGACCAGAAAAAATATCTCACTTTTACTTATAGATTTTTAAGTTGATACGAATAAACTGTATGAATTTTATTTGGTAAAAGAAGGAAATTAAAACCTCTAAATACATTAGCAATGTACACAGACGTTATAAAGAGAGTTGCCTCGAAACTTTAATGGAGACAGACTTGGATGGATGGATACAGAAAATATTTTCTCGTGAGAAACGAAATAGCATTATACTCCCTTACATAAACAAGACGTAAAAGCCGAGACACTTCAACCTCAACTGCATTGTGCAGTAAAACATTTTGTCTTCAAAAATAAATCCAAATAGAACTGCAACCATTGACCTCTCAACAGTACCGCACGAGTTTTAAAAGTCAATAAGTCAATAACTTAAAGGAGTCTGGTGGCTTCCGTACGATGGAAAACTTTAAAACTTACTAAACAAGATACATTGCTGTTTGTTGCAGAAAATAGAACTTCTGTTTGCTTTACTGCGGTGACTTAAATAGGCAATTACTCATTTTACTCGTGTCCTTTTATTGTTGTTGGTAGTTTGGTAGCAGATATAAGTAACAATGAGGTTGTATTACGGCAGTTTTATGGAGCATAATGCTGTTTACCTATTTTGTAGAGTTACACGAGAATGTTGTACATTTGATGGTATATTGCTGAACTAATAAGTTGGAACTAGAAGCTACTCATAAATATTTACGGTACATTCGATGAGGGAGTATTTTGTTTCACAATGCGCCATTTTTTGTGGTGTATAATAAACCAGTAGCGTATCAAATAATTTGGGAAATCTGTCGACATTTTCTGTCTTACATTGGAACATATTAAAGTATTTACTAGCAATAACATATTTTTCAATACATTAATACACTATCTATAAATACGTTTTTGTGTAAATAAATAAACATTAATATTTGAAAAAAATTACTGCTCGGATAGTCGAATGCTGACCTGACTGAGGTGACCCCAACACACCCACTGTACCTGTTGTTGGGCAGGTGATTTGAATGTTTATGACTGCCCCTACGACACAAGGATTAAATTCCTAAGAGCGGGAATCGTTTTTAAGAAAAAAATCATGTAAGTACTCGATCAGAGCCAAAGGTCTTTGAAAGATTAAAGTTCATAATTATATTATTTTTTTGCATTTCAGGTCAACAGCTAACGAATTTCAAATCACGTATCAAATTCCAAGATGAAAATCAAATTCATTACTGTCGTACTTCAGCGGACTTGCCCCAAACTTCGCAGCCAGTAAAATTCTCTCTAACCTCGATCCAAAATGAATTAAGTCCTGTTTCCGGACTTTGACTAATGAATTCGTAATAGTACGCGATTAGCTTAAATATTTTGTGATGGGTATCCAAGGCGGATGTTTTTGCATGCATACATAATTTGGGTTCATTTTTTTTTTGGACCGTTAGTACCAAAAAGAAATTAGAACTCTTTTGACAATTATCTTTTGTACCCTGACAGTTAAATCTTAATTCTTAAATTGAACTTTAATTCGGACTTGGTATAGATTTATCGAGCAACAATTATTTGTTAATTAACAATTATTTGTTAATTTACTTTTCAGAGAGTAACTCTTGGAGTTTATTGCCGGGTTTTTTCCATACGAATGACACTTTTTTTGCAACTAAAGTCACTACGTTTTAAAAGTGCCTGAAAAAAGGCCCTTTTGAATCAAAAAATTTTGATTTTGATTCATTCGAGTAACAAAAAACTGTTTCCAGCACGAATTGTGAAAACATTAGATGGAATGAAAACAAGTTTTGTTAAATTTTTGCTATACATCAAAAACTTATTAGCGTAACAAGGCATTTCTTTTTTGATTGATAGTTCTAAATAGTCTCGTATATTTATGATCTATTTTTATATATCTAGCCGCATCTTCAACCCTTCTTGCGATCCCGCGTACCCAGCTATCTAGTTCACAACCCATTTCTCCGGAACAAACTAAGTTAATTTCAGATACCCGCGATTCCAGATCACTAGTTCTACAAGCAATAAAAACTTCACCATGAAACATTACTCCGGCAGTTAATATAGCCAACTTTTTCATAAAAAATACCCATTAAAATGAACGTTAACCCGAAAAATAAAGTTATTTCGACGGGTAAAGTTAAAAGTGCCGGGCCGCCGCCTCCGCGGAAATATGCAAAATATATTACATCCACTAAATCAGATTTGCAACAAAAAAAGGTTTTCCTGCAGCAGAAATGAGGTTCTCATTGCATATGGAGGAAATTCTTCGAATGAGGATGTCTGTGAATGCCTCGACCTTCACTTATTACTGTAGGAGCGAATGTAGAGCTAGGAAAATACTAGAATTGGAAATAAGTACAAAATTTTGTCTGAAGGTTTTAGAAAGCTGAGAATTGAAAATTGTCTGTTCTGTTCTACTATCTGTTTTAATATTATTTGATTTAGTTATAACTTTTTCTACAAGTATTTTTCCACTATTTTCAACATAATAGCTAGATACGAGTCACATAAGTATGACTCCAGGACTTGACTGACAAATGAAATTGTTCAGAGAATATCAGAGACAATGAAATATGAAATCTTTGTCTTTGTCAATGAAATCACTCAAATGTAATGGACATGGTTGAATTTTGAATGAACATGGTAGGGTTATAAAACAATCCCACGTCTAACACGATATGGCCTAAATTAGCTAGTTCACGTTTGACATATTGACATACTCGGAGCAAATGTTTTCCTTCAAAGTTTTCATACACCATTCATTGACTAACTCAAAACAGCATCGGTTTACCTTAAACGCTTTTAAAAATAGACTAAATACGCAACAGTAATTACAGGAGTACACGAAACTTGTCAAGGTCTCGAGTTCTTGAAGTTTCTTCAACTCGGCTAATGTTCCCAACAGTTAGCACGCGTCAAAGTTACTCACTTTAGCCCGAAAGTACTCATATTGGACAAGGGCGCAAGGTGCTACGACTTTTACCTAAACTTAGAACTTTGTCATATTTCGGCGAAACCGTTCAAAGAGAGATTTGAGCTTTTCTCGGAATAAAACTTCGACGACATTCGAGAGTCGTTTTGAATTTTGAATTGTTGCTATTTAATATTTAATTACTTATTTTAGGGTTCAGTAAGCATATTGAATACTAGAATGGAAATAAGCGGCAGAATAGCTAAATAACATTACCGGTTTTAAAAAGTGATTTTTATGAATAGGTTTGTGTGTTGGTACATTTTTATCATGCAATCTATATACAAAGTTCTGTAATATTGCGCTTTTTACATAAAACGTGGTAAGTGATTGCCGTGTTACTAGATAAGCAGACCTAAAAATGCTAACACTTTTAACGATCACAACATATTATAATAATGCACCTTCCTGCATCGTAACAGAGGTTACAATATCAAATCACTGCAACAATTTTATAGGTTGTCCTACAAACTGTATGGACGGACGTTTACAAGATCATGGGATAGATTTATTAGCATCGCTCTGGGAAAGATCCTGTCGGTCTCGAGGGAGCAGTAGTGCGAGTGTGACACGAGCCCAATGGTGTTGTTCTATCTAAAATAGTTTGTGCTACCTTCTGTTGTAATATATTGCTGGGATTTTTTCGTGCGATAAAAATTGTGATGTATGTTATGATATTTTAGGTCTATAGTGAAATATACTTAAGAAGTTGTGTGTGATGAAAAAGAAGGCGGTGACTGTATTTGAAAGTCAAATGCGTTTACTAGATTACTATTGGTTTCAAAAATGAGAAAATTTATTAACTTATACGTGTTTTGATGTGCGCTACTTATTAACGACCAAATAGTTTAATTTTGATGAAATGTTGTAGGTATGCGGTAACCTGAAACCAAAGAATACCACACAATACATAATTCTGTTATCTGATACTATTTTAGTTTTCATACTGCCTACAAAAATACAAAGCTAAAGTTTTCACACGCAGCTTTTAACCGACTTCAAAAAACGAGGAAGTTCTATGTTCCACTGTACATATGAAGCTTTTTTGCTTAGTTACTGCAATACGTGTGACGTGACCAGTCATACCATCGACATTTTTCAGTAAAATTCCGCCATGGAAAATTTCCGTTCGGTTAAATCAAACAAAGAATGCATTCCTTCCATTATTTTGTGTTTCGTCCTTTTGCCCCGATACTATAAATGTACAGTTATTTAAATGAAAGAAATGTCGCAAAGACGTTTGTAACTTTATGGATACAAAATGGAGAATTTTAGAAGTAATGTTTATGATACATTCGTAGTTAATGATAAGTATGAGTATGTAAAACGTGATGGATTAAAAAGTACTTTTAAATAAAAAGCAATTAATTTTGTTAATTTAAATTCTGCATTTTTATTGCTATTGATCCAAGCCATATTCTCCAATAGTAAAGTTCTACTTAGTAGCTTATCTTGAATAAATTATTTTTTATACGATTAAGTTAAAATTCACTAATTGACTTGAGTGTACAAATATATAATGTAGGCCTACTACCGAAAGAAAGCTAATTATACAACACAGATAAACATCCAAAAACACAAACACCGGAATGAAACTAAGTCTTAACAAACTACTTCAAACGAACACTCCCAAGACGGCCAAAAACAAAAACGAAACAAAAATATGATTCTCACAACTGATTACAAAATAACCACATGTTGATATAAAATTCTGCTTACATCCCGAGTGTTTGTGACTCCTGCCCGCTCTATTGGCTCCCGGAGTTCCGGCCAGCGGAAATGAGTGACGCGATACATCACAAACATACAGACGTTTGAACTTTGTAACACTGATTTGTCTGTGTGTGGCGTTCTGAAATATTGTTTGACAGGGGTGGTGAACATTTTCTGTTGTTTTTTTTTTTACTTTCTGTATCAGCCCTGTGTGTGATTGGAGATAATAATATGTTGAAGTTAGGTTCGTTACTAAACATTACTTATTTACAATTTCAGTAGATAACAAACCAGCCTCTACAAGAAAAAATAACGTCATCAAGAATAAAATACTTTCAATTTCAAAAGACCGTAACAGTAATTCATTTTAATACACAACTTAATTATGACGCTAAACTAAAATGTTACTACTACTACCTGACATTAAAAAATGAGTACAAAGCATTACACGTCGTACAAAGCCCGCCTGTGGAACATTTGTATCACAAAAACTCAAACAAAACGCTATCAATTTCGCTTTTTCCAGTCGAGCCATTTACTCCAACAAATGTTCCGAGAACTTTTATATTATATCGCGTACCAAAGGTTTGTCAGCCCTGTTTCACTCGTAGGCGACAAGTTGTTTGCTCATTTCCGCCTTTCTGAGTGTTTATTGATTATTTTAAACTAGACGTAGTCGCGGCCCCGACCACGGGAAAAGTTCTGTTTTCCGGTGCTAAATTTACTTTGAACTAAATTGTGTTCGAATCCGTTTAAATATTATGCCGTCTGCGGGGCGGCGTTCGATTATATTACAAATCCGATTTCGATAAAAATATGTTTTGAAGACGTTGTTTTTCTTTTTATTGTTGTTTCGAAAACCACGCAAGACATAAATTCGTAGTTTGCGACGTGGCGGTGGTTCGACACGGACAAGACAAGCGTTTGCGTGGTCCACAAATTCTGGGTTTGGGTGTCTTTGCGCATGTGAATTGAATGTCTGCGAAAAACCCCTGACACACAGATTCATATACTCACTGCATAAGTCGTATTAAAAACATATGTTTGACGAATTAAAAAGTTCCAAGATAAACATGTACAGCTAGAACCAAAAATTTTTCACTAGAAACCAAAAACCGACCACGTTTTAAGAAATATGTTATCTGTTAAAAGTTTAAGTTAGTTGTAGCTATTCCTGTTCAATATATACACCATGGTAACGGACGAACTAACAGGGAAATTGACAGACAGCGGTGCTTTAGTAATAGGGTTACGTTTTTACCTCTTTTAGTACAAAACCCAAAAAAAATTTCATGCTAGACCAAGCAATACTAGAAACAACACACAAAAATACCATTTACAAGCATACAATACAAAAAAGCCACAAATAAAACTCTGTACAAAACAGCAACTTAAACGAAAAACTTAACAGCGGATTAATACCAAGAAACCTTAGAGTATGCGAAACAGGCGATAAAGCTTCAAGAGTCTGAACTTGCATAAAGTCGCCTTTTTTCTTGCAAAATGAAACGAACTTCGCATTGCATAGGTATAAGTACGTAAGTCACACTCCATAACAACTTGAGCCCGCATTTTACGTAAAATAGGTCACAGTGACGACGAATCTACGTACCTTGACTGCAGGCGGATTTCACGAAGACTTTAAACTTCAATCAGTTGAAGTTAATCCTGATTTAACATCGATAATACCCATAAAACTGCAGATAGTAAAACAGTTAAAATTAAAATCTGTGAAGAAGCAGTGTTTTTTTTTAACTATTTGTAAAATCTCTAATTTGTTATATCCTTAGAAAGAATTTAAAATGAAAATGGTGGAGATCGTTTGAAGGTCCTTCAAACCACATTGTCAAGTCAATACAAAATGTACCACTAACAAAATCAAAATCGAGTTTTTATTTCAATGAGGCCGTTTTAGAGACTATCTTTGAAACTTTACGGCAGCAACTTGAAATTACAAGCAAAAACGATTCAACTCGAATTACTTTTTACTAAGTGGTAACTTTATGCGTTAAACCTCTGAGGTTTAATAAATAAATACCAAGACCAGCTTCAAAACGATCAAATATACAAAAAGTTAAACAAAAAAGTATGCATGAGTCCACCACATCCACGTCAAGCCCCTTTAAACTCGATCCAACAAACCTTAATCAAAAGAAACGCGTAGTGAAATCGCCTTAATGTGTAGAGAAGCGAGATTATTATTTTAATGCAATAAACCTTCCTATTCAAATGTAAATCAGGGACTGCAGTGCCCTTTTGTCTGTCCAAATGAATAGCAGCCCTTGACTCTGTGCCGTAAATAACTGAGGATTCGCGAACAAATTACGAGAGGCTTTTTTATTTCGTGTTTATGATTATGATAATTAGAGTTTTCTTTTTTTATAGATGCGGTCCGCTTTTTGGTTTGTATTTCTTTTGCGTAGATTTTTAGAAGGTTTAAAAGACGACGGGTAAAGAAGGCAAGTAGTCTAACCAAGGGGTATCGTGTTGCCCAGGTAACTGGGTTGAGGAGGTCAGATAGGCAGTCGCTCCTTTTAAAACACTGGTACTTAGCTGAAACTGGTAGCCGACCCCAACATGTTTGGGAAAAGGCTAGGCCGATGATGATGTATAAAGAGAGCAAGTGGATAGAGATTGCGAAAGATAGAGAGGTTTGAAAAAGAAAGGTGCAGTCTTTGCCCAGCGTTGGGATTAGATAAATGGTACGAAGTGACGATTCTAGTGCCCTTAAAAGCTGTGCTTCGTTTTCTTATATAGTCCACTGCTTTACACTGTCGGGCAAAAGCCTCTAATAATAAGTCCACGATTATCTACCCATACGCATACCGCGGGTTTTGGTTCCAAGTGGCCCTCCACTTTAACTAGAAACCGCGGTATGCGTGCATATCGGCGCATCACCGCTTCCTAGACTGACCCATGTGTATTTTTTAAATTTGATTCATTATTATTTTTACGAAGGTGTTTTTATAATTATAAAGGAGCGTTAATCCTATCAAAATAACTTTTGAAACAAAATGTGCATCATTTAAGTTTGGTGAAAATCTTATTAGATGTCACTTTTAACATAACTCCGCAGCTAAAAGGCGGACCTGATTGATGATTAAAAAAACCTTCCTTACATATCTGATAATAGCCACACAGATAAAGACTCCAGCAACAGCTAGTTTTAATTAAATTTGCCACCACCATTACTTTCCAACAACTAGAAATCATATTTCTGTTTATTTTAATAGAAATACTCTCTCGTTTGAGACGACTTGCATTACCCAGTTGTTTAGACATAGCTGTCGTATTCATTACTGCATTGTACCTCTAAATAAAACTTTATGTCGAGATGGAAATTCGTTGTTCATTTTGTATGAAAGTTGTTTAATTTCGATGTTTGCTGTAGTTTATGGAGCATAATAATGAGTAGGTGTCAGGTAATTTTGATATGTAATTGGAATATTATAATAATTTTGTGTTTTTATTGTTGGTTTGTTGGTTTTTTTGTTATGCTCTCATTCCTCATATCAGTACAAGCGACTAATCAACTAGCAGCATCCTTTTTCATTGTTTTTAGATGCATTTTTACTTAGTTACATATCCAACTTATAATATTCCTCAAAGATTCTCAGCTAGTTTCTACTTACCGTAACATGTGTGAGGACTAGATAACTGATGAAACTACTTTTATATATGTATTTCTAAATACATAACAATTTTACATAAATATATCCTAGACATACCGAAAAAAAGATCGTGCTCATCACACAAACATTTATCCTGAAATGAGTTTGTTCGCTTAATTCATATGTTTAGTCTTAAGCAAAGTTTGTTATGTGAGATTAAATGAATATTATATTTATTATTAATGTATTTTGGTATAAGATTAAAAAAATGACTTATAATAACATAAAAACAGTACTCATGTTGTAACCTCATTCTTAAAATATATCTTCAGGTCAGGACCTTAGGGATTCGTTTAAATCAAAAAACTTACCAGTATGTGGTAAAACTGAAGGCTCGCCTCGGGATTCAATCAATGTCAGACATCTTTAACGAAATGTCACATGCTTATGAATTATTTATGTTTCCACTCAAAACGCTACAGACATTGGAATCCAATTCTGTGGCTGTATTTCGAAGCATTCATAGTTTGATTGAGACATAAATATTGAATGTGTATCTTCTACTTTTCATTTACCTACTTGAGTCGTATAGGTCATCACACTAAACCAACTCGGCGCGACTGCTGCTAATTGCTGATAATATGTTTTGACCAACCTTAATATGACTGGGCAAAAAAATATGAATGTATGGGTATATGGGATACCCGCAACATTTAATTTTCACACAAAAAAGCTAAAGCTAAGTTAAAGCGTCAACCAGAATACATGATTTGTAAATGTTTTAACTGTCAAGCTATCTCGGTTCCTGAGATAATGACGCTAGCAGTCAAAAAGCTGAGCCACAGGTATAGGATTTTCTTTTAGCTCTATTCTATATATATCTCTTTTCTATATCTAATCCCTTCATCATATTATAATAAGACGCTGTTACTTAAAACGGAAAGTCACAGACCAGTTTCTAAACAAAAATCAACCTTCTTGGCGACTTAACGAAAACGTGAATCGATATACCAAAAAGCTTTAAATAATATAGAGGACCCTTTAGTTTTCTGAGAAGCTCCAATTTGATTGAACACAGCCAAAAGCTTTAAGCATTCTGAAATACATTTAATACAAGTTTCATTTGACCTAAGTAATTTGGCACGTTTCTTTCCGGGAACCGATAAAGAAAACGTTGTAGTTTTTCAGTTGATTTTGGTAGAAAAATTAATATCGAAATCAAATAAACACGATTTTACAAAAGTACAAAAACATGGTTTATTGCAATTTAAATAAGTTATTCTATCGTTTTCCAAAACCCATGATGTCTGCCCATCCTTCAGTCAGTATATCTAGTAAACCGTGATAGCAACACAGAGGTTAAGCAATGGGTTGTATACCCAAATGAAAAAAACTATTTTGTTTTAAGGAACGTAAGTATATAAGAGACTAGCAGGCTGTTGCCCGCGACTTCGTCCGCGTGGATAGAAGATATAAGTTATAATTTATACCTGTCTTCTATCTATCTTGTAGGATTCAGTCAGCGTTTGCAATGTAAGCGCAAAAAATGTGTTTTTTTACGACCTCGCATTAGAAACCTCAAAAATTGTAGCCTATGTGTTATTCTGATGTATAAGCTATATTGTGGTAAAGTTTCATTCAAATCCATTCAGTAGTTTTTACGTGAAAGAGTAACAAACATCCATACATCCATACTTACAAACTTTCGCTTATATAATAGTAGTAGGATTATAGACACGGAACGAATACTTTAAAGTCAGTATCTACAAAATAGAGATGTTCTCATTATAATTCAATCTTTTTGTTATTCATTATGAAAGCGACCGCGACCACATTATGGAAAATTATCACATGAAAAATTTAATTATCACATTATATTTCCTCGTAAAATACTAATAACTAAGCAAAAATCGTTCACCTATAAAATCATAATACATTTATATCGTGTCGCATCAAAAAGCTAACAACACGGATCTAAATACGCAACGTCGATCCCGACCCACTATTTACGGTAAACGTTAAAACTGATGAAAAATAATATGAAAGCATTCCATAAAGTTGTGAAAAAAATATTCAGGTGTAAATGTCAATCACTGGAGGATATCCTGAACATATCTCGTTAAAAATGCTTTGTGTTGAATAAAAACCGTCCTTTTTGAACTTTAAAGCCAATTCGGCAAAGCTGAAAGCATCAAAGGCTTACATTGTTCCCCAAAAATACTTCACTATAATAATCGGAATCACATTTGAAAATACCTTTAAAAATAATTTCGAAAGGATTACTGCAATTACGTTACTATAGGTTACAATATACGAAGTGGTACTAGGTAGAATTTTTGAATCTCCATAGCTGTAAAAACATACCAAAATAAAGAAGTTTGTTCCTTCCATACAAACTTTGATTATCTGATGGTCATTTTGTATGAAATTTGTTTTTTTAAAGTCTCACACTGACAGTCACAAATCAAAATTCAATCTTTTATCTCTTGTAAGTTCTTTTTTCCTACCCATCTCCTCTGTGATCGTCTCATATTCCAAGCCCACCAATGGTTCCATCAAAGATATCAAATGTCGACAAATAACTAAATAATAAACCGCATAACAGTATTTCAAAATAGTTCCAATTATAACAAACATACTCATAAACCTCAAAAGGCATATTAAAGTCTTCATTAATTAAAACCAAGCCCATAATTAATACGAACACATTTAAATTCTCGCAAATGGCCAACTTTTGTTTTGGCAAATATAAATCAAGCGAATTCTCCATGTTCTAACAAAATATAGGCAACGTGACGAGGAAATCCGTTGGCAGTGTGAGCTGCACTCGCTATGTAAATTTTATTACGCCAGATGAAAATATATTGTGGCGGTTGGCTTAATAAGTCCGCTATATGTGGATAATGGTGCTCGGTAAGATGTAGTGGAAGTGGACTGGTCGACTGCACTCGCAGAGCTTATTGATGGCTCAGTTGTTTCGAATTTGTATTGAATTGTGTTCATTTTATAATGGTTTACTTATGCGAGTTTATCGGGATAGCTCGACTAGTTTTTGGACCAAACCTGAGTGCTTAATTATGAGTACTGGCGGCGAAGGTTTCGTGAGTCGAACTAACGTCGACGTCCGAGCATCTCCTTGCGTTAGTGAGGGGTGATGGAAATTCCTTATATCAGGCTGTCTATAAATAGTTCTGCATCATTTTGTATTTCCCTTTTAATGAGTTATTTATCTTTAAGTAAATAAAAGATTTTTCCTTTTTTTCAACTAGTTTTATGTCAAAGAAAGAGACTTTTACTAGTAATATTTGTATCTATTTAATGTGCTATGACGTATGTAGTATGGTTCTAAAGCGTTAGACCTACGAACATCAAAATCCTGTTAAGAATACACGTCTATAATTTGTGAAATTAAAAAAAAACAACATCATAACATTAAACTCCGAAAAAATCAACAAACGACGACATCTCAAAAAATAATAGTCTTTTAACTTTGGACGCAGTAAGCTCTTCATCACATAGCAGTGAAATAACTCATATCCCATCCTAATGGTTTACGGCCCAATCGAACATCTAATAGATTGATGCCACATAATCTGAGCATACATCACTGCGTATGGGCCATTTGTTATAATACAGCTACAGGGTGCTCTCTGAAGAGTCTTGCGAAATTAAACGTGAGTGATCGATTGTTAAGATTTAGAGGATGACAAATTGAGACGTGGATGAAAATTGGCTGTGAAAATGAAATTTTGGATGTCAGTTTATTGTTTAAAGAGTTTCAGTGTGAAAAATACAGTTAGAGATTGATGAAGAAGGTGAGGTAAAATAATTTGGTTGCCACCAAAGCGAATTAATTTTGATGTCAGTCGTTACTACTTAAATTAGCTGCATCTGGTTAGATTGTAAGCCAACACCAAAATAGTTGGGAGAAGAGAGAAGTGATGACCGAATAACTACCGCACCTTAGGCATCGCAGTCTGTCTGTTTGTCCATCCGTCTATCAACAGGATACAGTCAGTAGTCAACAGTAATCTTATCTCTATCAAAAGTTATCCAAAAGTCTCAACATTTCGACACCCTGTACACCGTTCTATAGTTAATACTGTATAGTGCTTGGAGAGGGAGCGTCAGCAATAATACAATACATAAGTCTTAGCGCCCGTAAACAAGTGAGACCATCAATAATACTATAAACACTTACTACCTTATTCCCCGGAATGTCTGGGGGCCTACCACAACCTTCTAAAGTAAGACAGTTTCCGTTGTAGAAGCGAGACAGCGCGCTACGGCGCTACGGCGTCGTAGGTCGGCGTAGAGCTTCGTAGACCGGCGTAGAGCATCTTGCTTCTACGACAGTAACAGTCTTTATGAGGTGATGGTGGTATACACCGTGGTTATGTGTAGACTGGATATGTTAGTACCATAAAAAGCAAGTAATAAAGTGGAGCAGTAAAGAGATGAATAATTTATACGTTTAATTAGTAAAAAGGTTATTTAATATTCTTTGCTTTATTCGGATTTTAGAATAATAAAACAGCGAAGGATTTCAATATGAAGTAGTGAAGCCGTAATTAAAATATATTTCTTTTAAGAGATCATTATGATTAAAAACTTTCCTACTCAACCTTTTAATACTTCTTCTAGTCCTTTGAGATTTAGCCTTAATAAAACATCTGCCGATAAATAATTCTTTTCATTATTATCTAATAGTTCGATAAGCAGGTCTAAGGAAGTCTTAATCCCATTGATCAATTTATTCATATTTTGATTCAATGTCCAAACTAAAACGTCCAAACACCGCTTCTTAGCACCTAAAAAAAAAAAAAACAATTCAGAACACAAACGTACCAAATAAATACAAAACTCGGCGTACGATTTCAATATAAGTCTGTTCTCGAACAATGAGTGACAAGCGTCGGTACAATGGCGTGCTAAAGTGACATGCCGCGGCCCGAACAGTCGAGCGCAAAATCGCTTTTGTACCCGACGCGTAAACACGCTGACATATTGGAACTATCGGCGTTTGCGTCAAAAGGTAGCTTTTTTCAACGATAAAACATGTTTCGGAAAACATTTTAGATGAGTATTTATTTCTATTTCTTTGTACTTTTTTTTGTTAAGAATTGAGGTACAAGGAAGGAAACGATGGATGGATTGTGTGAAAGACGATATGGCTGTAAAGTGTGTTTCTTGTGAGATGACGGCTGATAGGAAGGTATGGAAGAAGATGACATGTTGCGCCGACCCCAAATAAAATAATTGGGATAAGGGCAGGGGAATGATGAATTGAGGTACAAGGAATTTGTTCTGAAATTACTTTTATTGGTGTGTGTGTGTGTGTATAGTTTGGTAGATTAAGTGTTCAGTAAGTTGAAACAGAAATTATTGCTAAAGTTTGACTGTATTGCCTCAAACGAATAAACTTACGTACTTTCAGTAAAGTCTGGTTTTAATTAAAGTATTTTGTTTAACTACAGTCAGATAAACAAAAATAATTTTGAGCAATGTTTACAAGTACTTTAATTACAAAGTGGGATTTTATTCAGAAACTTAGCAAGAACAACATAGATTTAATTATCTAGTTTGTTTTTAGTAATAAGAACTTAAATATCGAAACTTTCAATAATAATATAATCGATCATGCAGTTCACAATAACTTGTATATTTCGACATGGTTCTACACAAACTGCATTTAAGGCCTAAATTAAAACTTTTGCAAAGGAAATGATGCTAGCGGACACACCAGGCTTTTTAAAGATAACATTCCATCCATTCAAAAAACAAAACTGCTCCAAAAAGAACTAAGACTAATACAATTTATTAGCATTGTTTTAGAAACAGCTCTATAGAACTGTGCGAATATACTTAAAAGATTTTTCAATGTGAAAACGAGACGCAGCTACATGCATTGAATAGCACTATCTCACTCAGACACTACCTTGCTAGAAGAGTTAAACGAACACAGCTCGTCACATCCACAAAAACTACACCGTCTATTAGACTTAACGGAACCAGTTTGAAGCGGATTGGACCGGATTCATCCGGTGTTTGCGAAACCGGTAATTACCGCTTCAGTTTACGTGAATGCTTTAACGTCGTGCGGTTTGTTCAGCGGTCGTTTACAAGTATCGCTATCCTTCAAACCTAATTAGGCAACGATTTTTAGCTGGTAATGGTATGTTTGATGTACATTGCGGTTTTTTATTCTGAATCAATTGAATACGTTAAGTTTTACGCGCAGTGTATTTTGCTACGTTATTGCAGTCTTAATGCAACACAGGTATAATAATAATATAATTAATGAAAGAGAATGAAAGTTTCACCTTTGAAAGGACCTACTAACATACTGATCAAATAATTAAGATAGTACCTACCTTATAATTGTAGAGTTAAAGTTTAGATTTGTAAACAAGTAATATCATACCCAGTTTTCATTCGACTCAAAAGTAGGAAGATAGTTGACCTTTGCTACACTGAACCCGCACAGAAAAAGTCCACCATTTTGTTACCAACCAAATCTCGCTGACACATTCATCAACTGTCAAATAACACGTCCGACCCACTGTTTGTCACTTTATTACATTGTCGAACATTACCCAGCGAAAGTCAACAGTACAAACTTTACTGGCCTACCATGTCATCACAATAAATGAACCAGCTAACTTCAATAGGACTTTGTTAAGCAACCATTGCGTACTACGAACGATATGTTATCTTTGGTATACATTGAAACACGCAATGGAATGTGAAGAGCTGTCATTTTAAATTAGCAGGGATGTTTTGTGGTGAGGTGTCGGAACCAACGCAATGCTGACACAGCACCGCACTGACGACCTTCCATGATATATTACAATACAGCAAATATTACGGACGCCCAAACAAACAGTGTGACCTCGTGATAACTGTCTCAAAGAAGTTTTTATTTAATTTACACTCCACGCATTAACAGACCCGAATAAATAGAAAACTTTCTGTTTTCTCCTATATCAAAGAAAGCGGCTTTAAGCAAAACGCTTGTATTAATTTTACCTGAACTTTGGCGAACTTTCTTAACGCCTGGCTTTCTTCATTAGGGAACTTCGTAAAATGTTAGTTTTCATTGTTTAAATATAATTCATTCGGATGATTAACATTTTGTATCACTTTATTTATTTTGCGAATGTGATGTTAGCTTGGCTTCGGTTATTATTTTAATGAGGCACGGAACAATGTTGTATCAGAATATACTTTCGAGTTTACATTGTTAAAACTGACGGTAGTTTTAAGCCACATCCTGCTTGTACCTTTGAAGTCATTTGCATACTTTTTATTTTGGAATGGTTTTTTGATTTTACGCACCATTAAAATTCATGCATCTATTTACTCGAGACCGCTTGTAAACATTGGATATGTAAAATTCCATTACCATTGCATAAGGAGGTTTCACAAAAAAAAAGTATTCCAAACACAATTTAAATAAACACAGTTTTTTTTTTCATTTATATAGTATGGCTATATTCAAAGCGTTAGATTTATTAGAAGTACCCGAAGATCTGATCTAGATAAACCGTAATGAAATCTATTGATTATTTTTACGTTTTACCGTACATTTATTTTTTGGGATTTTTAGGGGTTGTCTGTCTGACAACAAGTTGTATCTCACAAACCGTTATGGCACACCATGCCCCTACTTCAGCAAATGATAAAATTGGACATCGAAGTTAAATAACGTTTGGTACGGTTGTAAATTTGGTGGGTGACCAATTTACTTTTTTAAGCCCACCATTCGGGACCCACTAAAGGTTCGAGCCCGGCTCGCGCTTGACCGATTTTTTAATTTTACTTTGAAAGGCAAATAACTGAAAAAATATTTTCAAATCGTACGAGCTCCAGAAACGAAATTTGACAGGTGAACAAAGGTGAATGCCCACCGACCATAAACACTTCGGAACGATGAACACATACAGAAATACCGATCAGTTAGAAATTGTTGGTTACTCAATAGTATACTCAATAGTTGCCATATTGGTCAAAAAATACTCAAATACATTAATCACATATATTTGGTCCCTGTCACTTTATTAGTGGAGACAATCAAACTAGGCCAACATAATTATTCATTAGGCCGTAACTACTAACGTATAATGACGCTCCAGTGATTACACGTTATCATTTTACATATTTTTACATTAAACAGATTTTGTTTTGTCATTTTGAATAACACGTTAATTAAGCGGCCATGTTTTGTGATACTGGTCCTTTGAACACACTTTAAACTATGTATTTTTTAACAAAATTTTTTATTCTTCCTCCAAATTATGAATTGTAAAATGTAGCATTCAAAAATTATTGATGATTATATGCAATGATAGGTTTATATTTGATGTGTACTATTAGAGTAAAGTTATTTGTTTTAACTGTTATATTTAATTAAATAAATAAAGATTTCGGTTATGTAACGCTAAATACGCCATTTTTTTTTATTATTTTCATATGGAGAAGTCATTTTAAAAAACAATATTATTATCATCATGTCTAACTAAAGTACTGCGGCTGGTACTCCGCCTGGACTATCACTCTGTTGGTCTGTTAAAAAAATTATAGCCTAAAACATCACATGAAAATAGGATTTACGCCCAAAAGGGGTTATGTTCAATATTTTTTGTAATTTAGAGTAATAAAATGATATTATCAAAGATTGAAGACCGAATAATGATTCAGTACCATATATCGATCGAGTTGCACGATTGGGGTAGTGCCGTTTACCTGAGTCCTTACTCGATTTCAATTCGATTGAAACAGAACCTGATTCTATCAGTAGTAACCCTACAGCACGTGTAATAATAAACAATCGCATCCCATCATACGAGACAAGGGTCTCTATTATACACGAAACAATATTACATGTTAAAGTACTACATATTTGTGTTGCTGAATCAGTAAACACTCCCTCAAGTATTTAGAAGGGCTTTTGGCCTAGATCTATACATCGCTTCGCGAACACAACACAACCTTTTGAAGAGGACATACACGGTCATGCCGTGATGAAAAATGAGTTTATCAAACCGATTTTCAACTGAAATATAAAATTTAGTAACTTCAATTGTTATCTCTGCTCCCAATATACACTTCTCCTATTTTCATATAATCGTAAAGGAATTTCGGAAACCACATAAGAAAGTACGCCATACCCTCGCAATCCGTAAGTGCACATACCTTTAGAGTTAAATCTATTCTGGAACAGATTGAACTGATAATTTAATTATGACAAAAAGTGAATTCATCGTCGGGTTCGACCTGAAACATAACAGAAATCAATATATATTAACGTTGCATATTTCTATGTCATTCTTGACATAATTCGTTTGGAGCGCCGCCAAACAAGTGCTATCGTGAATGCCTCTCCCCACAGTAAACGACAAACTTCGTGAATTGTCAAACAGTCGTCATTGTTCTAGAATTGCGACGGAACGAGTCCTTAATTGTGAATTTCGCCTTCACTTCGTCCTTTCACGTTAAAATTGTTCGAGCCACGACCATTTTGTTAATGAAAAATGTTTTTTGAACTTCTAAAAGTGAGATAAAGTCCGCGATAATTTCTAGTTTTACATATTCAAGGGATCATCCCATTCATTAGGCGTTTTAATTGTAGTTCGTCCGAGAGACTGGTGAGTGAAGACTTTAAAATTAGGAGCCTTGCAACTTCGTAATATTGTTGAGAATAATACGGTTTTTGTTGAACTTTACTCTGACACTTGACGTTCTGTTACAAGCAAATGAAATATAACTTTGTTTGGAATAATAAATAAGGTGAAAGTCAAGGAAATAAGTAATTTTAAATGATTTAAAAAAAATTATGTGACCGGCAGACTGAAATACATACTTATTTTTGTTGTAAATAACATGTTTTAACTTCATAATTTGTGAGACTTGAAGAAAGCCTCAGATTTTCTCATTTCATACCTTCATTTTTCAACTCTATAAAAAACAAAACATTTTACTCTCGTCTCGATCTTTGTTTCATTAATTCGGTATTTGGTGATAGAAGAAATACAAAAAAAGAGTGACAAATAAGTTCTCAATCTTAACTGAAACGACGAAGACACGCTATAATTTTATCAATCGACCCAGTAAACTTCTCCCTGACTGATTTGTGAATCTAATCCATCCGCGGCACCAACCGAATGCATACAAAAAAAAACCAAATCATTCCAGCCGCTTCCGAGAAGTTTAGTGACATACAAAGTAGTATAATTTTTCATAAAAAAAATTCTTTAATAAAATCTACTTTAATAACATTTGACCCTTTAAATCAAAACAAACCATAATTAACTCAACAACTTGACTCCAATTAATCCCATCATTGTTAAAACCGTTACTCCAGTCATTTCCCTCTGAAGAACGTTATGAACAAGCATCAAATATTTTAATGCCGCGAGATTTATCTTGCTTAAAATTTAATTTAATGCTTTAGCTCGGCTTATAGCTTACAATAGCACACAGGACTTGCTTTCGGTGTGTTTATCCGTTTGGTTAACATTCGTGAGCTGTGGAGCTTCGCAATAATTGTATTTTCGAGTGGGTTATGTAAACAGTCTCTCGTGGTGTAACTGAATGTGTGGATAGTTTTAATTAACATTTTTTTAATTCATAAATAATTATAATTTATGTCACGGTGAATATGGGATTCTAAGTCGATAAGTTTTAAAGTAACTTAAGTATTTGTAGACACCATTGCCAAACTGGCAGTCTTTTAAATTAATTAAGATCTTAAGAAGCCTTTTTATGTATTATATTGGAAGATAGGGTATTGCAACTAAATAAAAAGAGGTGATAGACCACTTTTGAAACTCAAGCGGTTTTAATTGTTTTTATTAACACACATACACTTTCATTTCATTAATAATAAATATTTGAGTTGAAGTTAACTCCATGATGATAAAAAAACTCCGTACTTTAAGTGAAAGTTAGTTAATACCTTCATTGTTCAAATAAAGATTCAGATAATGAAAGAGTGAATGTTTTCTTACCGAAGGACCCTCATTATCACAACAACTAATTTAGCACTATCTCCAGTTGAAAAATATATTCTAATCAAGAAGTTATGTACTAGATGATACAGTGTGCAGCAAAAGTAACAAATGTAGGAAGAATCATAACCGCTAAAGCTTTCGCTTATGAACATGAAACCTTTACAAAAGATCTCACATAAATTGCAGTGTCCGAGATGAGAGAATCAGCAGTCTCGTTAATGACAATGTATTCGATACTATGACGAATTTTGTATATTTTGAAACATAAAATGAAATTAACATAAATTTAGAACACGTATTTGGATGTATGATCTTATGACGTAATAGATTCTATGAAAAAGCTCATCTTAAAAAAAACAGGACTAGTGAGTTTAACAAGGAAAGTGGACGACAATTTGTCATCTTGCATAAATCAACATAATTATTTGTGTTATTTTCTTCAAATCCCCACTTTTTGGATTAGCTGTGTATTTTTTAGCATCCCCCTTTATTTTCTTTCTTGGAATAGCTTGACCACATGTGGCAAAACATGTCTCAGAACCATATAGCTGGAAAATCTACTTTTAGATAACAAATCGCATCCAAATCGGTTTACACTAAAGTACCTAAGACACACACAACGCACGTCGCATTGAGTCAGGGGTCAAAAAAATTGTCTACCACATCTAAAGTACTTACAATCCAAACCAATCTTTTAAACATTTAAAAAGAGCATTGAATCCAACGACAGTTCCCAAAGTATTCTCTACGTATAGAACCGGACTTACAATTTGTCTTGCAATACAGCCTTTACTGCAACCAACTGGAATGCACAAGTTGGCTACAAAAAGAATCGTTCGCCACCCCAACTGAAAACTTTTTTATATATAAAATGCTTAATTTACAAATCTGTAGAGTAAAGTTGCATTCCGTTGTTGATGTATAAGGTTGACTGGGAAATGAGTATGTAAAGTGTACTTATCATTCATGCCTTTATTTTTTAAATTTTAATTCTTCCTCCCCTATTATTTTATGTTTCGTAACTTACTGGTAACGGAATTCTATGACTAAAGTTCCGCTGTCCGTCCGTCCGTCCATACGACCAGGCTGTCATGAACCGTAATAGCCAGATAGTTGAAACGTTGCGGGAAAACGGTACGGTTAAATGTAATGTGGTATAATAGATATTTTTTATGTTTGTTCTTTTTACCGTATTTTACGGAATCTCGAGACCGAATCAAACTTAACCAGTTTTCTTAATCCTAAAAAATCATACATTCGGTATTTAATTTTTCTGTGTGTGTTCCTTACCGTTTGCCAGAATTGTCTTGGAAAAAATAAAAAAGTACAAACAACTATAGAGGACAGCCATTGGATCTCTGTCAAGGTCTAACTGTCTTTTTCCTAAATAGAAACATACTTCCATATTAAACTGAATGTATATAAAAGAACACAAAATATACCAAACATACTCCACAAGAACTTCAGAACACAGCGCCATCCAACATATCCGTACGAAAACTCATCCCTAGACAAAAATTCCACGAGTTATCTAAATCACTTCTGTTCAGAACTACAAATACTTTAGTCTCCTCTCAAATGGATTGACCCGCATCGAATACTCTAAACTGAAAGTTTGGAAATAAATTTATTGTACGTCCAGACTACAGTAAGAACTGCACTCGTATTATAAACTCTAGTACTCTACTCTTTGTACTGAGTAAGCGAGATGGCGCGCTACGCTGTGACAGTGCTGTCTCGCTCTTTATATGGTAAACGTTGCGGTTTGATGATTTTTGGTAGAGGCTGGATTTAGACTGCAGACCATTTGTTTCGAAAACTTTTACCAAAAATATTTGATTACAAATTCGGTAAACGGTTAAATTCAATTGATTTTGATATCTGAGATTTTTGGGATAGAGATTTTGTTCGTTGGTTTGAAATACTGTCGTCTTATTATGCAGTTGACATAATATTTTGTGAATTTACTTATAAAATTGTCTGCGCTTCTTATTTTAGCAAGAATTTTTCAAAAGTCTGAAGATTTAGTTTTTTTATCAGTATAAAAATTTATCTACAAAACTATACAAACGAAAACAATATTCTATTAGTTTAAAGATAAGTGAAAAAATATTTCAACATTAGACTATACTTTTTCAAGTATCGTAATCGTAAAACTGAAAATAGAAATTCATCAAAAGAAAATCCACATAAAATGTGTTATCAGGATGATAACGGACCTCTGATTTCATTTCGCAATATTAAGTGGCCTGGTTTTATTGGTCATAAAACTATCTTTTGAATACGTCGCCTATATTTTATGGACTCAAGAAACAAATGTCTGGCTATATCTAGATTGGTAGGAGAATATTGTTTTTGTAGTACAAAGAAATACTGAAAACAATAATTTACTATTCTTCTTCTTATCAGAATAATCTTGATAATTTTATAATATAACTAGCTGACCCAGCAAACGTTATTTTGCCTAATAAATTATTTCTAGTTGTATTTAAAATAAAAAAACAAAATATTTTTTTTTGTTTGAGCAACCCTTAACACTTAGGGGTATGAAAAATAGATGTTGTCCGATTCTCAGACCTACCGAATATGTAACAAAATTTCATCAGAATCGGTCGAGCCTTGTCTGGGAAGTTCAATCACGTACACCGTGACACGATAATTTTAAATAGATTAAAGATTTTTTTAAGATTCTACCTTATGAAGTTAAATCAAATATCTTGAAAAAAATACTAAGTACAACGAGCAATCTTCTCTGTTCAAGACATTTCTCTGTTTAAATAATATACAACATATAAAGAAGTATTTTATCGTTAATTACGTATACAGAAATGGCCTCGTAAAATTTTATATTTTTTACAAAAAGTCATCTATCCCAAAAACCAAACTTACAGCATACAAAAATAAAGATTGTAATCCAGAAACTAACAAAACTCACTCAAAAACAACTTCAAATTTAATTCACGATTTAAACGAAAATAACATCCGACATTCAAAATAATATAAAAGTAAATGTGACGGTGAAAGTGGCAATTTAAGAATACTTGAACCATTCCCACTTAATTAGGGAATAAACAAAATTATTTCACGAATTGAGATGCTAACCGGAATAATTGTTCTTTTACGTTAATTTTAGGCTTTGTAGGAATATTCCGCCTTAGTTATTTGAGATGGAATGGGAGGGATGAGTAACTGTATAACTGTCTTGTTAAGAATATTTTTAGTGCTTTGTATTGTATATTAGATGGCAATGTTGAGTTCAGAGAACTTGAAATGTATTTGTCAAAATATGTTAAATAATCCTTTCTTGGAAATAAGAAAAAAAGGAATTTGGCTTTTACATACATACGGATAGGCGTATTCATAACCTTATCTATACCCTATACTAATAAATAAAGCTGAAGAGTTTGTTTGTTTGTTTGAACGCGCTAATCTCAGGAACTACTGGTCCAAATTGAACAATTTTTGTGTTGAATAGACCATTCATCAAGGAAGGCTTTAGGCTATAAATCATTACGCTGCGACTAATAGGAGCGAAGATACAATGGAAAATGTGAAAAAAAACAGGTTAAATCATAACTTATATCTTCTACCCACGGGGACGAAGTCGCGGGCAACAGCTAGTTGTTTAAGATGATTCCTTACATCATTTTAATTTTAAGAATCTTTTCGGAAAGTAAAAAACACTGTTTATGTAACTAACATGTACTACTTAGCAGAGAAAACTCGTGTTTCTATTTTTGAAAACAAAAAAAATACCTACTAAATATACAATATTTACAAAAGCGAATCTCCCAAATATTTCTTGCAAACTGAATTACATATTTCGAATGTATTTACTAAAAGTTATTTCATTTTGAATGCTACCTGAAAAAGACATAAAGAGCAACGTAGATTATAACTCAGAAAAATGAGACGTCGCTGAAATTTACTGAAGTTTTAACTGCATTGCGAGTTCTTTTCTTAATATTTTGTGCCGGTGTATTTGTAAAATGATTTATTTCGAGATACATTTTGTTTAAAGTACGAATAATACTTGGAGATTAAACTCAAAATATTCGGTAGGGAAGCTATAGTTTACTGTAAAATTCAAATAGTTATAAATTTTAATACTTCAAAATTTTATCCAACGTTTGACAGTAAATATTATTCTTTGTATTATTTGTGACTGAGTATAAAAAGTAAAAATATTTTTAGTCCGTCATACTGACAATTGAAAAAATAAAAGATACATTTTTTCTCTTTGTCTGATCAAAAAAAATACATACAAACTGCTCTAAAGCTTCGTAGAGGGGGCTTGTGATGTAACGAACTTCGCAAAATTAAAACGTGAAGAAGTGACGTAACGCATAAGTACGTATTTATTATTCATTTGACACACACACTGAAGACTCCTGTAACACAGGCTTTAAGCCTAGCACAGGCGTCAGGGCTACATTTATGCTGAACTGCATTTTTATGTCAATAAATACTTTTATTAACTAAATGAAGAACTGTGGTTCTCTAGTGGTTATAAAGACTGTGTGTCTTTGTGCATGTGATTTGAAAGGACGCGTAATCCACTGTGACACAAGGATTAAAACCTTAAAGGTATCGTTTTTTAATAAAGAAAAAGTCTTATTAAGTCGGATTTTTAATATAATTTACAAATACAATGTATCACGTCACACCAATAAATCATGCGAAAATTACTCGACAATTAAGTCGGTCGCGACAAAACCACTTGGCAGTGTGTTAAATAAAAAAGTAACGTTGAAATGCAAATGTAACTGCGTCACAGCCCATAATGGTGTAAATAAGTATGGAATATGCATCTTGGTCTGGCAAAGACGGTAAACTTTATGCGACTGGCATATTTATAGCCGAAATGCATGTTTGATGTACGTTCATTTTGGGGGCACCGGACCTAAATGATAAAAATGGAATCCTATTACTAAGGTTGTTTGTCCGTCTGTTATGAAACACGATAGCTTTATTTTTTAATGGTTGTCGCTGGGTGAAAACACTGTTCTTCAAGACGCGAAAAAATAATTAACTCCTTCTTAAAAACAGTCAACAGTTGAAATTGTCAGAGGTTCAATCAATTCATTCAGCATTACCAAGTTGCGTCACAACACTCGGTCCACTGAGGTCAACCGGTTATAAATTAGATGGATGATCATTTTTTGGGAAGTTATATTTTCTCAGCCTGTGACCAAATAAAAATTCAGGTAAATTTGACATGATTTTATCCAGGATGTTTTTTTGCGCTACTGGAACAATCGCTGCTTAGATCACACTATGTATGCTTTTAAAGATGACAATAGCCTCTTTAAGTCATTGAAATAACTCGCCATGTGACATCCAAATAATTTTAAAGAAAGATTGACAAATACAAATGATACCTAGAACAAAAAAAGAAACCTAGAAAAAACACTCCATCTGGCACAACCTATACAAACTTCTTCATTACCTTACGTAATCCCCAAAGAACTGACTCCTAACTGATTTCCCGTAACAGCGCAATCGAAGAAGATTATTCGCTAAAGACTGCAAATCCACATATCATACTGAGAGATCTTGAGGAGCGCCATTTGTACGCACGTAGTACTCCCCCTTAAATAAAGTAAGTAAAATGTTTGTGACGTTACAAAGCCTCTCTGAAGTTACCACTGAGAAAGAAAATGGTCAGAAGTTTGAATTGTTTAGGTGTTGCGTTTTATTAGCATGACTTTCTTAAAATACCTCGTAGTATCTAATATATAAAATTCCCGTGTCACGATGTAAGTTACCGTACTCCTCCGAAACGACTTTACCGATTTTTACCAAATTTTATATGCGTATTCAGTAGGTCTGAGAATCGACTAACATCTATTTTTCATAACCCCTAGGTGATAAAGGTTGCTCACACTAAAAAAAAAATATTTATTTTTATGGCGAAATTGTTTTTATTAATTTTATAATGTGGCATTAAAAATACGTACAACTAGAAAAAAAAAATATTCGGCAAAACAACGTTTGCTGGGTCAGCTAGTATGATATATAAAAGAAATGAGGTATGTTAAAAAAAAATATGTCAATAAGAAAAATGGTATGAAAGACGCTGTCTGTTTAATTTGTAGTACTTGAAAGGTTCTCTCACACTCAAATATTATTGTTAAAATGATATGATAAATGCATTGAAAAATGATTAAGTAAAAGTGTCACTTATACAAGTATGACAATGGAAAAATAGAACGTAGACATAAAAATAAGTTACTGCATAACTTACTTTTATGTCTAAGTCTCTATGGATTTGAGATTTTCGGCGCTTCTCGTAGTCACGAATACTTGGTCATTCGTCTTGCTCTGTTTTTTCTCAACAAGACATTAAGTATTTACGTTTCAGATCTTGGTATTATACCTGTTTTGAAAACCGGACCAGATCAGGTGTTTTTCTTTGCAACCCCTTATGACCGCACTGGGAAAAAGCCTAGAAATTCTTGCCTTATAACCGCTGCAAAGAAATGTGTGCGATTCTTCTGTTTCTTATCTTCGAAATGCCCTTACACCCAGTGCCCTACGGTAACTGGTTCGGTACTAGTGACAAATGAGGGATTTGACGGTGTTACGGTTTTGTCGGCTCTCTCCACGAGTATTTATTGTGTGCGTTGTTCTTTATAAGTTATTCGGAGGGCAATACTTGTATTAGTAAAGAGGTGTGCTTTGGTGTCTAGGGTTGAACAGGTCGCGCTTTTGCGAAGTGAAATAGTTTGGTTATTTTTATAGGGATGTTTTTAGTGGTAGAAAAGAAAGTAAAACTAATGAGCAAAGAGTAGTATTCCTGTATCTAGTCTAGTTTTGTAGTTAGTCTTAGTCTTGTCTACTAGAATTATAGGAATGTCTTTCTCTCCATTTTAGAAGAAATGAGGATATAAGGAAGGAAATCCAAAAAAAACTCTGTAATGGACGTGAGTAGAAATTTTTAGTGCATTTTTAATCAACTATTTTAATTTTGTTCTCTTCCAAAATGTAAGCAATGAAAAGTAGATCTATATGAATTATTTCGTCACGGTTTATTACTACCTTTCTCTAGGCGAATGTAAGGGTTTAATCTACATTAATATTGTAATCGTTCTCTGTAGTTTATCTCATGCGAACAACTGTGTTGGTATATCATAAAATTTAACAATAATACCTAAAATGGACTAAAGTTTACAATTTGCAGTAACATGTACACATAAAGAAAATAAAATAATCATGTTCTCATCAAACTGGGTTTGTTTTACTTTTCACGCGGGACATTATTTACAGGATGTTTGTGTGATGTCCTCCAATAATTACGTCATCAAATAATATCAAAACACATAATTTAAAAGTTGGCTCGACCAATTTTAACTTTATTATAAACAAACAAACTTCGTAACTGTTTTGTTCACTTTATCGAACAACAAACAACATTAACGTAAACAAATTTGGTCTTTGTATGCTGTTCGGTGTACAAATATCTATACAGCTATTAATTTTTGCATTTTATATTTTGGCGGCCCATTTATTTAACGACCCCAGAAAAAAATCGTCAAGTGAGAATCAGATACGCAAATCTGCGAGTCCCAAACAAACAGGCTATCGAAATACACATTATCAATAAAAATGGTCACCCATCAAAAGTATGACCGCATCTAACGTTGCGTTGCGTTGCGTTAACGTGCCTTAGCGGTAATCCCTATTACTGAGGATCCGCTGTCTCTCCGCTTGTCATGAGACAATATTTCATGATTCGTGATAGCTAGACAGTTAAAATTTTCTCAGTAAAAGTTTTTCTACGGGGCCATAATAAAAAAAAATGGTTAATGGTTGATGGGTCACCATTTATTGAGAATTATAATGTACATTTCCATAGACCATCTTTCACTTTCACTTTCACTTTCACTACTTAATCCTCAGTGTTCATGCTGTGTTTGAATTGTTTTTTATAAGAGAGAAAATTCTAACAAAATCTAGTAATACTGAAAACTAATAAATAAGACCTACAAAAACTTCTAAATCAAGTCAGAAAGCCGGCCTTGAATTTTACTACCAACACTTGTTTTATATTATTACGATTTTTTATATTCCTGGTAGCCCTAAGCCCTTCAGATATTACATCTGCTCAGAAATCCTTCACTATATTTCCTATCGACCGACAACTGTTCAGCAAATAGAATAAAACATCGCAATTTCCTTGGGACCGTGCGTGGTTCCGTACTTCCTATTTCCTACCGACTCATACCTTGGCAACCCTAATTTGCACTCGACACGCCACTTCTTCAGGACGTTTTAAATTTTATTCTTTACGACATAAGGTTTGTTTTTTATTTTGTCGACCGCAAAATTATGTTGGTAAGACTACACATGCCAGTTTCTAAATAAATAAGAACAATATTGCAACTAGGTAGTCTATGTCTCCGATGTTTTTCTATTTCATTACCTTGTTTCATACTTGAGGTAAGTTTGTGCCTGCAGTGTTTTGTTCTGATGTCGTTGGCGGACGATTGGCAATTGTTACGGGTAGTGTTTCTGATTTTGCTGCAAGGAAAATCTTGGCTATATTTTTAATTTTCTTCCCATTTTTCAATTATGTGTAATACGTTCGGTTTTAGTATTTTTGCCAATCGTAAGCTAACTTTTATTAGGTGCTGATAGTTTAAATCGGTTCTTTTTCATCCAAGTGTACCTGAAAAAGAGACTGTTTTTCAAGTGGATTTCTGGTCTTTAAAAAATCACAGAATTTATTTCAGCTTAAGTTACGAGGATGTATCTTTCGCCATCAATAGTGAGAACTAAGAGTGTTACTGGGTAAATTAGGATTCTATGCATAAACGATGCCGATGTTATGACGATCAATGATTTTTAAACGATAGCTTACAATCTGGTTATCTTTCGCTATATACTGTCCCAAGGTCAAAATATGTGATAGTTTAGTAATTTTTATTTTGACAAAACACTGTCTTATCTGTGAACGTAATTCGAATTAAAAACTCCTTCCTCCTGTCTACTTCAAAGCATTGTAATTTCGACTTCCCCAACTTTGTTTAAAGCTACCTACACATTACTCACAGCCAGAAATAGTTGAATAGTTGAAAATTCTTACATTCCGCTTCGCTTTGGGATTATTTCGACCAGAAAACGCGGTTAGATAGTGCCCACGTTAGAGCCACGATATTTTATCCTTTTAAGGACGGTTCCTGGGTTGGTCATCGACAAATGGGCTGAGGTATGTTTAGGATTCATTGAAGGGCTAAGAAAAAATATAATGTGTGTTCTTATTTGAATTGAGTTACAATTTTCCGTGTGAGACTGCTTCAATTCTAACCCTCTTGACAAGTGATATTTCCATAATTGCTAGCGCCAAAAACCAAAATTCAGTTAAATTTGAGCTACCATTAGATCACACGCTGTCTCTTTTACTGTAATAATAAAGTACCGACAGAATTAATAGACATAATGAGAGCGTCTTAAAATTAAGTCTCTACATTCAGCATAACCTGATTTAACATTTGCCCTTTAACATGAAAGTACAAATCATCTCTAAAATATAATAACAAACTGCAACCAAAAACCCAAATAGTAGAATTCTTCAACATTTCAATAAAAAGAACACTATACACCATAAAACTGATGCTAACAAGCTTCCCAGTAGTAAAGTCAATACTTTTGCTCTCGGATCGCCGGCAGGGTTAATAAATGCATTACGGGCTGACTAATTGATTGTCGCGGGTGCAGACCGATCTTCTTGCGTAGTGCTGCGGTCCCGTCGCTCTTCCATTGCACGGTAGGGTTAGCACTGGGACCTATTTCTTTTTTTATATATTTTTTTATTTTCATGTTTTGAAATTCGTTTTGCGATATTCGTAGTCTGACAACCAGTCATATTTTCGCATACTGCGTTGTTTTACAATGTTGTGATGAGCTCTTTAAAAAGCCACTTCAAGCAGCTCAGAGTTTGTTTCGACATTTTTTTTTCAAGGTCTTCAGCCTTCTCCAAAACTAATACATGTAATTTCTTCCATAAATGCAGCAATGGTTTTCGAAGTAATTTATGGAATGCTGATAGTAAGCTAATGAAGATAAGTAGGCATCACCCCATCTAAAATAAAGTATTTGAGTGAATCCGCTAAAACCGGAGGAGCCCCACAAAGTTTCCAAAAGCCGTCGATGATTTTATTTTTCTGATCACTTTTATTCTTACCAGTATAAAAAATATTTGCAATAACACAAATCCTTAAAAAAATCCAATAGGATAGAAAAAAAATCCATCTCTAAAACCGGGCACAATAGCATCAAAAAGACTAGCCATAGATATACTTGTCAAGAATATTACTTGGTTGCGACAACCCCTCACGTATCACTTAGCCCCGTCATTTTACAGACATGGAAACATAAACACATACAATACTCACACAAATAATATAAGACATCGCCGTCTATCAGTCTTGAAAGCCAATCAATCACAATGATTTAGTTGGAGACGCATCATTGAGACGTCTGGCTCAGCGTTGCTTCTGTGTGTGTGTGTGTCCAAGACGTCATCAATCATTTGATACGTTTTGTTAGTGTGTGTGAGGTACGAGTGGATGTTAGGCGTTTGATGTTTGGTGTTTGGTGTATTCAATTGGGATATCGCTTTTGTGTGTTTGTTTCAGTGTTTTTATCAAACTTTAAATTAAGTATTCAAAAGTTTGTCAGGTCGGTCGATTTGAAATATGTATTTAACGAGAAACGACCATCTGGATCTCAAAATAGGTCAAAAAGTGGTAGAACGAATTAAATTTTAATTAAAAAAAAGGCACTCCCACCCTAATCTCAACCCCGACCCTTGTTGCTTACCAAAATACCTCAACCATGAGCAGTTTTTTTTTCAAAACGCTTTTCATTAAACAAACCAGTTCTTTGAAAAGTAAAGACTCGTGAAACATTAAATTTTGAAGCGAACATTCTGTCATACAGGGTGTATTTTCTTGGCACGATGCACTTACATGGTGTTTGCTTTGTTCTCTCACAATTATGTTATGCTATTGACGTTCGTTAAATTATTTCGTTCTTTATTGGTTTCTTAAAAGACTGATGACGCACTCACTCTTATAATTGAAAGTAAAATTGTACCTTGTGGAGTACCTGTACTTACTACCGACATAAAATGATTAGGATTTAATAAGAAAAAGAAACTTAGAATAAATACAATAATCTCTGCAATTAGTAGAATACTAAAATCTTATAGAGTTACTAAGTTTCCTTAAGTTAACTACATGCCTACCTATAAGGATTTTTTTTTGGTTTCTCGGGTGGAACACTAATGACTTCTACCCAGGTTGAGGGCCCTGCCTACTTAAGAAAACACCTCATAATATTATGTAATAAAATTAACTCCTAAAACATATTTTCCATATTAAGTTCAGTACTCCATTAATATTCAAACTTCTAAAACTAAAACAAAACAACAGCGAACTCGCAACCAACACCCCGGGATCCCTAAAAGGGAAAAAAAATAATATTAAAATGCGTGGGCCGTCTTCCACTAACAAGTTTCAAACAAAAAGCTGCGCGATAAAAATATATTTTTTACCAGTGGCAGCCCTGTAGAACTACACTTCATGCATATTGAGAGGGGCGTAACAACCTCGCTTCGTTCGTCAATTAAGTGGATTGTAATTGCCGACTTTCGACCATTGCATTTCACCTCCACCAACTATTTTGTGTCGCTAAGCAGAACTCTAATTGTTGGCCAACAATGCTTTGTTTACTGGTTTATTTATTTGTATACAAGGGTCTATATTTCTGGTTTTAAATTGGAAAATGTTTGCCTGAGTTAGGTTTCTACTGTATGTATTCTGAAAGCAATTTCCCGAAGCGCTAAATGACGTTTTAGAAACTTTTTGAGATATTTTCGCGATACCCAAGTTCTAGAGCATTGAAAGTTTAGGCTAGTTTTTAGCTATTTTGAGAACACTGACATTTATTTTAGTGTGATGCTTGATTATTTTGGGTATTAGGCAATCTGATCCAAATGAAAGCTTAAGATAAAGTGAAAATATTTTTACGCGCAAAAAAAATGAAATCTAATTAATATCTAATGGAAGAACATAAGTAAGTAAAAGGTTCAATCAATAATAATACTAACAACATCTCAAGACAAAACGAAACTCACTATCTTAATGAAAGCCTACGCATAAAATATTCACGTGCAATTCCCGAATAAATAGAAAAGGATAATTAATTCGTTGGTAAATCCGTCAGTGGAGGTAAGGTAGGGAAAGGACAGGCCGATGTTTATCACTTGACTATGGCCCTTAATTGCGTCCCTTTAGATAGTAATCACCTGGGAAATAAAACAGTAGTGGAGGCAGCTGGAATAATTGGAGTTAGAGTTATTTATGGACTTAAAGAAGTAGACGGGTATAAAATTGTATTGTTTCATTTGTTTGAATTGTTTAAGGAAGACACCCGTTGTATTTCGAGTAAAAGTATCAAAGATATACTTTGACGTAAATTGACACCGTGACAATATCAAAAATGCAAGCGAAATCTTTGTATTGGATTGAAGCTGAAAACAAAAACAAACATTTCCTCACGAGACAAAAACTTCACAAAACTTCTCACTTAACTTAATTCATCTATAACGGACATCCCAAAACTCAGTAGCGACATCTATCACCGTACAAAGAAACTAGCACTATTACCTCCGTGTATTTCACACAAAGAGAAATCCATTCAGTAATAATTCAAGGGAACTACATATCTCGAGAACCGTCGGAAATAGAATATTAAAGTGGGTTACTCATGCATCTTGGATTGCTTCAAGCTATTCTCCTCATGAGTTGGCCTTTTGCGGACTCCTTTTGTCGTTTTTTATGTTGACATGTTCTTTGGAATCTAGATTCGGACTTCAATCTCGAAGGACTTTATGGTCAGGGTTTTATGGACTTGATAAAATTTCGACACAAGAATTCTAACATAAAAATTTTGTAATAACGGTTCGGTAAGCGACTATCTTGTAAACATATTACAAACATAAAAACTTTTGAAAAATTTACATATGAATCGATCAAAATCAGCCATCTACATAGACCATGCCAATGGAGATTTATTTAGAAAAGTACATAATATCTCAAACGTACAACCAGAGTATACAATGTCAGAACAATCGCAATTACTGATCCAACAAATCCAAACAATGTTACACATCACTTCAATACTCCATATAACGACATCAGTGCACCCCAAGGCTGTACAACGCACTCCGCAGTACACATAACTAATGAGAAGTGCCCCGGTTAGGTTGGAGCCAACTGCAGAGAAATTCCAAAAGCTGAATGTAAAATGGCTTTACACGTCAGCTTCATTATTATTGTTTCATTACTTGTTGAGGCTGCGTGGTTTGGTGATAGCATGCCTGCACAAGACGAAATGGTGACGTTATTTGACGGTGAATTTGAGTTTGGGAAAATCTTTGGGTGTTGCATGGTAATGTTGAGACTAATTAGAATGATGAATTTAGCTGTACGTGGAATATTATTGTGGAAGCTTTGCTTGTCTTCGTAGAATTAAAATCTCTGCATTGTCACGGTTGGAAACAATTTTGCACCATTTTTGTGAATTTATGTTTTTGTTATATTTATAAAAAAAAAAAGTTTTCTGTTTGAATTTTAAAAACTTAAACATTTATCCGTAAAGATCTTAATTATCCTCCGTAATTGTTGTGTTTCAAATCAAATCACTTGTTTAACATTCACAACCATTTAGCCGAAATCTACGGCTTCGATAGTAAATAATATTCGTTTCATAAAGTTAGTGTAGCCGCGGAATCGTCTCCATCGTTCACTTGGAACTGTTAGGTTCCAAGTGAGCCATTACCCGTTACACAAAGGCAACAAACAACGAGCTATGATGGTACTCTCGCTAGACATTCTAATTTATAAAGATGTGGCCACGAGTGGTGCTTGCAAGCGATAGTAAAATTGCCAAACTTGTTCAACTTTCAGACATTCTGTTCGCATCTAATGGGTGACATGTTTTGGGCATATATTTGAAATAATGAGTCTTTTTATACAATGTTATGTTATTGTTATTCCTTGTTATAGATTTCACTGTCTTTTTTATTTCTCATTTGACATTCGTATGACTAATGCTTATTTTTTGATATACATCCATTTATGTAAAAAATCGAGCTTTTTTTCAAAATATCCGTTTAAACTTCGCGTTTACTACTTGAATCTTATCTGTTCTTTAATTTTACCTCTACTTTCAATAGCAAACTTGTCATGGAGATACCTTCATTGTTTTTTTCCGAAAGAACATGTCCAATTAATCACGGTCAGCGTTAAGCTGCTAGAATCTCTTTCCTTTACAACAAATATGTTTTTTGTATCACAAGATCACCACGCCTTTTCTCAAAAACATTGCTAGCTTCTTCTTCTTCACCCAAAACGTTTTCTGCACTCTGACACTCCAAATCAGTATCCTCAAATTTAGCGGCCCCAAAATAACCAACATCGAGTACTTCGCTCGCGGCAATCATAACTTGATACAAGACTTTTGCTTCGCGTCTACCCCAGAGAATTCGCGAGGTACCGCTCGTTAATTAGATGATACGGTTAGACGCTCTTTGCACTTTTTGTATGCACCATATATGGGTTTGTTGTTTTTGTTCCATTTAATTCTTGTTTTAAATTAATTTCTGTGGTTGTATGTTGGTTGTTAGGTTGGATGCGGTGTCACTGAGACTACGCTTTGTATCGTTATCAAGTATAAAGAATAGTTCTTCAAAGGTACATTTTGTTAAGAAATTATTTTCGCCAACAAATAACCAAAATGCCCACCACCACGACAAAATATTGCCTTGCAGTTGTAAAAGCTAGACGTCTCAGGAAATCGAGTTGGGCGCAGTCTCGTTCTAACTATAGCCTAAGAGTTACGGGAAAAACTGACTATTACTTACACAACAGCATCTAATCTTAAAGTTACCAAAATTATGAGTTTCATCAGAGGAAAATGATTTAAGCATATCTTTGGGATGCAAACACTTTTTAGACTTAGATACTTTACAAACTCATAACTTAGTTACTAAATAAATAAGAACATAATCTTACTTCCAAATCCTTTTCAAAACCAACAACCTACGCAACAAAACTATAAATATTCAAAAGGTCCACAGCATAAATATAAACAGCTCAATAAGTGTTATTCTAGTCCGAAGTACAATGCTAAACGCGTCCCTTGTAAAACCTGTCATCCTGCATAAACCCTTCTTAAATCCACTGCAAAGGTTTAAATAGTTAAGCCGAGATTTCACAAAACATAATCAGTTACCCCAACTTTGCGAACTCGACCAATAAATAAATTATGTATTATTCTCTTCATTATTAAGGGCCGATTTCACGTACAAAGGCGGCCTAAAGTTGATTGGGATCAAGTTTTGTATCATACAAAACTTGATTGAAATGTCTAAGTCAAAGTGTCTGAATACAAAAAATCTTATTAGAAATTTGTGAATCACTGCTTGGCATAGGTCTTGCATAGGATCTTCCGGTTTTTTTTAATTCCAGAATCCCCCGCATAATTATTTCTCCATAATCTCGTCTTACATCCTACTCGACGGCTATTTCATAAAATAGCTATACTTCTATATATTCACCAAATCAGCCTATAGATATAGATTTTTGGATACAGGCCTCTTTTCATTTAGGGAAGATTTGAGCATCGCCACACACAACATATTCCAATATAAGGCAACCTGAAATCAGATTATTTCTTCTCTGTTTCTCTTCTTTAATTACCTGTTTTCTAAAAGCAAATTAAGGAAAATTCTTAAATCTTAAACTGATCACGATCACGCAATTGTGAAACCCACCCCAAGTGTCCCTACCCAAGTTGTTTAAATATTCGATTACAACTAATCCCTCGTTGCCTGGTGGGATTAAAGCCGTAGTACCCATACATTTTTGTTCCTTATAATGTCTTTACAAAGGACACGAGTTAACAAGCCCTCTTAATTCTGAAAAATAGTTTTTTAATCCCTTTGTTATACAAAATTAATGTACGTTTATTTGCTTTGAATTTTAATGTCGGAATTAAAGGACTAATTGTGCTGTGTCTATAAAGTTTTTATGTGTGAAAGACCAGTTGAAAATGTAAACAGGTTTGTGAAGCTAAACATGAGTTGCAAAGAGTAAAGAGATGTTTCGCTTTGTGTTTATTGACTCAATCTGATAAAAAGCGGGTGGACTTTTATTATGAACACGCTTAGGAACTTTCCTTAAGTTGAGAGGAGTATTATACACTTTTAGTGTTCGCACTAAAAACTGAGAGTTTATGGTATTAAGCATTAATGGTACACACAAATGCTTCTCAAGAATCGATCCCACAGAAAGTTGCGCGGGATATTAAGATTGCTCATTAGGAGTGAATTCAGATGGTAATGTATACCAAGGGTAAACCATGAAAGATAGATATAAAAGTGATGCCGCAGAAATGATGACGGCTGGGGCTGACTGAGTCTTGAGCGGAGACCGCGCATCGACAAATGTAGTAAAGGGCACCCTCTAGGCAGGAGGGGTGATGATATTTGTAAGGCAGATGGTAGGGATTGAAGAAGGAGAGCCAAAGATCGACAGCAGTGTCATAAGATAGGCCTATGTTCAGCAGTGGACTCAGGCGGGCTGTCGATGATGATAATGGAGAACATCAGTAAAAAAAAACCCCAAACCATTAATTTAAAATATTACCATTAAACACATTACGAACACCACATTCAAATAACTAAAAAAACAATAGCACATCATAAACCCATGCAAACAAATTTTAAAAACAAAACAAACTAGACAGAAATAAGGTCCAAACTCATTGAAATATGCTCCCGGGAATACTACTTGAAACTTTACAGGGTACGAAACACAACATTCAACACCAACTTCTATCAGAAGAAATAGAGCTATACACAACGATAGTGCTATCTCTTTCGCACTGACTCTGATCGCTTCAACACTTTATAATAAAGCCCCAGTTTTGACTTTTGCCTCGAACTGGACGCATATGCTTCAGTTGAAGTTTTGTCAGGAACTAGAGTAACTTTGAATTACTCCTGTGTTATAAAGCTAAGGGATTGCGTGTCATCGCCAGAATGAATGTGTAGTTTAGAAATCTGGATATTGTGTTTGTTTTGTACTGACGAAACGTTGTTTAATTATACCACACTTCAAAAGACATGTGTTTATGGAATCTGCTTTTTATCAATATTTTTTATTAATTTATTTATTTTTTTACTTCAGGAAATAATATTATCAAATAATTAAAAAACTTTCAAGTGCAAGTTGAATAAGGGCTCCGTACAAAAAGGCTAGAAACAAATTTGGAAAGACAATATTTTCCCCATAAATTTTATAAACATGCCAATCGTTGCTTGACCTTATTTCACAAATCGTCTTTGAATTTTAATTGAGCGTTAATGACTAAGCACACCATGGCAACTTTATTTTCACGAAGAAATATCTTGTAAAACCTCTATTTAACCCCTCCTTAAGTAAGAACAAACAAACATGTAATCAATCAAAAGATACCAAGCGTTTAGCCGATATACATACATATAAGAGGAACATTCTACCATATCACATAAATCATCCAAATTATTGCGCGATTCCAAACGATGATATTCACACATGCATATTTATGTTGGATGGCATTCATAATTGAGAACCACGATAAAACGTTCGGTTGCTCGCCCGCTCAACTTTCGCACGTTCGCGATCCGTGACTTTATCCTGTGATATACAATTGCTACTGATTGTTAAGAGTTGTTGGTTTTTTTTTTTATTCTAAGATATTTATATCATTCGCTTAATTCGTTGAATCAAAATAAAAAAAAAACAGCGTTTATCAAAATAATATTTATCATCAACTTACCGCACGTCTCAAAATGACACATGACAAGTCAAATCTTGAACATTTTAATGAGAATGAGAATGAGGTATAAACCGACTTCCTCCTTTTGAAATCGTTTGAAAACCTGCCTTCAATTTACATTTGCCAACAGTTGACAATACCTAACAATAAATAACAAATCACAATCGCAATTAGAAGGTACAACTAACAAGACAGCAACACGGATCGCAGTTGCAAGTTACACAAACAATTCACGCACCAAAAGTTTTTATTGAATTCATCAGACTTGAAGAAACTAGGTATAGCGCTTTCAGAGTTTAATTAATTTACCTTCTAGCACGTGAGATAAAGTTCATATTCAACTAAAATATTTTGAGGCATAAACTTGTACCTCTTCCGAAGCTACGAACTATTAATTCTAATTTAAAATTGAAGAATTTAATATAGGATATCGGAAATTGTAGGAGTTTTGCTGTTGAATACGGAATGGAAGTAGAAGATGCTTTTTTGTTTACACCATCGCATAAAGGTGATGCAGAATTCTCTTTCACGATTAAAAGTTGTCAAATTACGTTTGGGAATGGAAATTTGAAGAGGAACGTGATGTAAGTTCATCATGAATTGACGGATGGAGAATAAAAATGAAAAAACTTGGTATTAGATGGGAATAGAGAGCTGATTCTGAAGATTTTGATTGCAAACGGAAGCTGGGCTATTTAAAAACCTTTTTTTGTAATCCTATATGAACTACCTCTGCTCTCGACGTCTGAGTGTGACAGACTCCTAAAGGCTTAAACTACCGAGATCCGACAGAAACATTGTCGTAGACTACCGGGACAAGAACAAAATTCTGACCTGTCTTAACGACATACTAAATTCATAAAAAATACAATAGTTAAAAAATCTATTATAAAACACTAGCTGTTGTATAAACATCCATCCATACTTAAAATGTTCTCGTTTATAATCTTTAAAGTAAGATGCTGATCACTTGCCGGCGTATAATTAAAATTCAAACCATACAACAAGACCTCTTTACTAGCAAATGTACGTATTCTATTCTAAAACAAGTCTTCCAATACTCTCATAACCTTTCGTTCGTTGGCACTCTGACGCACGACGCGACGCCACTTAACACCAGCGACAAATATTAATAAGACGGAGACATGACATTAGGATTTTGATTAACCGCATTTTGCCTTGTTTTGCGCACGGTACTTATGCATACACGGTCTGTAGATCCAATGGAAGAGACGTTGTTATAAACGTATTAATATTTAATTATTTATACTTTATATTATGAAATATGGAAGAGCTCGTGGCCAAGCTGCACAAATTAGTGGATCAGGTTGAATTACGCCTGACACGGCTGGATTTTCTTTTCATCTAACCCACTGTGTCCCATTTTTGGGCAAAGCTCTCAGCCAAATTCTACCATGATTCACTGTTCTGGGCCTCGTGGAACTAGCCCGCGCGGTAAGCGTTTAGATCGTTTATCGGGACGTATATAGGCTGGTATTATTATACTTCTAAGACATGAAAATATGTACAAAGAGGGATTTAATGAATGAGGTAAGATCGTGAGGTTATGCAGAGAGAATTAGGTGCATTTTCAAGATGTCTATCTGTAACCGGTTATCAGTGACATCTAAGAATAAATAAAAAAGTTGTTTTCGACATCAAAAACACAATTTTAATAGTAAATGCAAGTAACAGCCCAAAAACACTGCCCTCCCTATTAATACAACATTAGGAATTCACAAAGGCTCTCATCTAGCTGTCAGGCCCTTCCATGCTCCATACATCAGCGTTCATATACGTAACACATACCAAGCCTCCCGACGTTCCTTATGAGAATATTAAGCACCCCAGACATATTTACAAGGAAATAAAAATTCTGTGTAGTCATCTTATTGTGAAGTAGGTGAGAATGAACAGACAGTTCATGGTATATGGCACGATGAGTTTAGCTAAGATCACTTCAAACAGTTCTTTGAATCTTGTACTGCGTGTCAGTCTGTCACCAGTGTTCATGAACCGTGATATCCAAACTTTTTTTACAAATGATGTATTTCTGTTGCCGCTTTAATAGTAAATACTGAAATGGAGGTTTTCGCGGTTTAACAACTATGGTTGCAGAATAAATTTGCTGTCATCCAATTTTCCTTTGCTTGTTACTATTTTCATGGTTTTTACCGCACTTGACTGGTTTTTCAGGTAAAGATCTAAGTCTTTTGTAATTTCTTAAAAACCTATGGCCTGTTTTTGTGCTCCGGTGGTTACTGGTCCTGACTGCTATACTGCTGGTGGGTTAGATTTCTCCCCAGGACAAATGATGTGTGATGACCACGATCATTTGCTCTGTGTCTGGATGTAACTTGTCGATATTATGTATGTATGTGTTTGGAAAATATATACATGGAATATTTATTTATGTTACCAAGATTCATCGGCTCCTTTAATCACCATCGAAAAGAAATCCAAGTGCCCTCTCTCGCTCAAAAAATCTCACATTGAACAAAAATCTAAAAAAAAAGTTCTATACATAACTTTTATCAGTCCCCAGTATTCGAAGTCTACTAAATCACATCGCATTAAGTGTAGACAGCACAAATCCGCCGGTTGACTTATTGAAATGACCTCAAGCAATCATCAATTTCAATAATAATATCTCATATGCATCGTTGCCCCAGAAAAGATTTATGGAGTACTTTGCAGTGTCGAAAGCTTTATAACTTAGATTTTAGTATGGTACTAAAATATGGTCGCTTTAAAGTGAATCGGAGACATTTGGTAGCGATTACCTTTATATCAGGAAAGTGAGAGAGTACTTAAGTTGAAACGAGCTAAATTTGCTGGTATTAGTTTTAAGTTTCAGGACTTTATTTTTTATTTAGATGTCCGTACCTAAAATGTAAAATGGAACTCTATTACTGATCCATAGACAGCGCTGTTCGTCGGTCTGTCAGAACGTCCGTCACCAGTCTGTATGTAAGGTACTGTGATAGTTAAAATTGTCTCCGATGGTGTTTTTTGAAGCGATGTCATTGTTTTTTTTTTTATTTAACATATTTTTTTTTGCTTTCAACGAAGTCTTACGAAGAACCTCTATTATACATTTATGTTCTCACGTTCTATATTTTTTTTTCGTAACCATAAATTAAACTCTATTTATACAATTTCTCGTGATTTATTATTTCTCCAAATATATCTTCTAACTTCATGGCATCTCCAACGCAATGCCCAAAAGGCCGACCATAACGTATTAAATATTGCGACATGGAAGAGAGATGCTGTTTTGCACCATGTTGCACTATTCCACGCTTACACAACCATGAAAATATTACTCTAAGACTTAGCTGACCCTCATTACATTTCTGAATTCCTAAATTCCTAATCGTACATTTCCACGTACAAGGCCCGCTCATTAACACAAATTAGTTAGGCATTAAATCAAATAAAGCCTCAGTAAGTCGCGTTGGCACTCGCCACAAACTAAGATATCCTATTTGCATGGCACTGCTAAAGCTGTTTATCTTTCGTGCTATTTTGAGACGCAAATGGTGGAATATCGTCTTAATAAAATTGAAATTGGGGAGGTTAGATGACTAATGAGCAATTTTAATTTGACGTGAAGTTGGGTCCCTTGAAATACCTTCTTGACTGTATGGACCACCATGCCAAACGATGTTTTGTGGGTTCGATCTGAGTCTGGACGTCTTCAGCATGTGACTTGTATGCTTCTGAAACCCCTCACGTCACTAGGATTAAGTTACTTAGGCCGCGAGTCGATTTAAAAATATGTAGGTATTAAAGGTTTTTATGACATTGCAGATGATATTTCGGCTTACTAACTCTTATTCATCGGAATCGCTTGACTAGTTGTGGACCCAAACGAAGACCTTTATCATGAGCTGAAGCGACTTGTACTTGACTTGATTGACTTGTTTTAATTGTGGTTTTCACATATAATTTATTTAAATAATAACCTAATGGTTATTGCTAGGTCATGAGCGTGATGTTAGATAATTAAACGTTAGATATTTTTTGTTTTAACGGATTAAACACGGCAACGTCTGGGTGGCATTAAACGGATTTTTTATTTGCCTCAACATGCATAAATGGGGCATAATTTAATTTATTTTTTAGAGTGATAGTCATAAAAAATGTTATGCGACTTTTATTTCCTTTTTTTCGAAAAGAAACATCTATATGCACTTGCATCTGTCAGAAAACTCGATAAATTACCTTTTTCAAGCCCAAAGGTTTTGTCAATGTTTGTACGGAACGATTTATGGTAAAAGTAACATTTTTGGAAGTTCAAAAAGGTCTTCTTCAGTTAAGTGAGAACTTAGTACAATTCCCAGGGCGCAAAGCTGTTTGTGTCCGTTTTGTTTCCCTGGAGGCTAGATAGATAGCCTATTGTTTTCAGAGAGATTAAGATATTCTCAGTATGGTAGGTTTGTTTTAGTATTAGTTGTGAACATAAATACCAAGTATTTTTCTGTAAATATAGCTTTATTAAAAACAGACATTATTTTCGCTGGAGGTTGATTTAACAATTACATAAGAATTTTCATGACTATCGTTTCATTCCACTGCAGACCTCTCAACATAGGCCTCTTCTACGGCACGCCATGCCATTGAGCTCAGCCTTTACTATTAAACCACGGACATCCAAGTGGTGGAGGTCACCACGCCAAACGCAAAGAGCACGTCATGTCGCGGGTTCGATCCAAGCGGGTTGTCCTGAGTTTGGGTATCTTTGTGCATATGACTTGAACCAGGGCTCATAGACGTATCAATCTTTATCGTAGTTGAGGTCACCACTTGGTTATCCATCCATTTATAATGGCTGGCTAACGGATATATAAATCATTATAATAACACAAACACACACATTTTGGCAAACTTACCTAGTAACAGATTTACCATTATCCTATCTGAGAACAAAATAAGCATCAATATAATTCCAAGTAAAATGGATTCCTTGAATATAATAATTTAATAAAGTATTATTTATAATACCGGCATCAAATTATGAAATATTAAAAAAAACCCAATAATATTCGTTCGTAGTGAAATATAATTTCTGAATATTTGCTCAAAGAAGATTACTATTTAAATAACCTTTACTGTTCCAAGAACTTTTCCTGAGGGCCTAACGCTATATCTCATAGTTGAAGAATTGTCATTGTGGAAGCGTGACAGCGCGCTATACGGCGAATAGCGTTGTCTCTCTTCCACAAATGCAAGAATATTACTTTAAATTCCAACGGTAGACCTTCGGCTCTCAGAATTTGTCCATGTATTGGTATGACTAAATCTGAATGAAAAAATGGGTGCTAAAATACCCATTTAGTTTACCGAATTGAATGCTTTAAAATTAAATGCTTAGAAACTTTAGACACTGTTGCCACCGCATTTTGTGAATTTCAGTCAAAGTTTTCACATTTACGTGAATAATTACAGCCATTCTTAAATCTTGGTTTCTTTGTTAGTCTGTTATTTTTTTGCAACTTACTTTAGCAAGATGTAAAATGTAAGTTTATGCTACAAATTTCGTCTGTGCATACATTTTTGTGACTTTGCTTTTAATTTGTAATTTCAATCAAATTAAAAATATCATAAACAATGTTAAATAAGCGTAATTTATTTCTAACCAACCTAAAACTTTTTACATAAAACAAAATTCTCATCTCTCGCAAAACATGTAAAACACAATAATATTTATGCGCATTTGTTGAAAGCCAAATTCAAGGTGTTGATTCTGACTACAGTAGGCACCCTTTGGCAGGCGAACGCAAATCAAATCAATCGACACGGCAAGCAAACATTTTCCAATATTCGCCGCAGAAAATATTCCGGGAGGTGTTCGGGATGTCGAACTCTAGATTATGGCATAAGGAATTCCGTGGAGACGGCTTTTAAGTAATTTGAATTAAATTTTGAAAATAAGTAGGTATAAAAACTGTTTAAAACGGTTTAAGGGTAAAATTTAAGTTACAAAATCCACCGGTAAAAAAAGAAGAAGTGGATACAAATATTTAAACTACTCATGCTATGCCTTTCCATATCAAACATTAAATAGCGACTTAAAGACTGGATATACTACATATAAAAAGCGTACAAAATAACATATTTATTTTAACTCATATTAATGCAAGAGTATAAAACAAAAAACCTAGAATAATTTCTCGCATGTTATCGGAGAAAAAGAGCAGACAAAACTCTACAAATTCGCCAACACTACCGTTAACAAAACTACATGCATGTAAAAATCCCGAAAACCTTACTTCAACTACACTACACACACCAAAAACTAGTCAACAAATACCGTCATTTGTTACCAGCTGACAAAGATTTATCGTGTAAACGTCTCCATAGCATCCTTGTTCCACTGACAATCATGCATGTACCAGTGTCACTCCGGTTATTTTTATTCGAGGCATCGCGACTTTTGTTTATTTTGCGGCTAGGATATCTACTGATTTTGTCTTGTATATGAAATGTGGTTGTGAGTTCAAGCTGTGTTGGTCGGCGAGGGTGTGAATTGAGTGATTGGACAATACGGGTGTAGGTTTTAAAAATGAAGAGGAAAGATTGCGATTTGTATGCAAGTGACGAACGGTAAAGTTATCTTACTTTAAATGTGACTTAGGGCCAATTTTTCAATCATCTTTTATCTGAGGAATACATATGGACGTTTGACATATTTTCTATACAAAAGCTGTCAAAACGTCAAACATATTCGTCGAATAAAAGTTATCTGGCGATTGAAAAATCGGCACTTATTCAAAGTCTGGAAAAAATATTGGTTAAGTAATCATGATCATCCAGACTGAATTCTGTTGCATATTCTTAATATTAGCAAGTGGATTTAGTAAGTAAAGGTTATTGTGATTTGTGCTCTTCAGTCCCAATATACATACGTCTGAACGGTGCACACGTCTTTTATTCACTAGAGGATGAGATACAAGGGATGCAGGTTTTTTAGACGACTCCCGCATTAAGTAATTTAAACTTAGCACCGCGAGAGTTTTCATTTAAGTCACATGCACAAAGACAAATGTCAGTACTCCTTCCTTTATCAGTGTCCTATATACAAAGAGGTCTTATCCTAAATTCCTACGTACAGGTCATTTCAGCGTTTTGAACATTCATCCTGGTTTGGCATCAAATATCACAGAACAATCTCCTTATGATAAGTGATTTCGGTGCCTCTAGTCGACTACCTACACAAAACATACAAATCGACGATGTTATATTATTTAACCATCAAATCTATCTATACTAATATATAAAGCTGAAGAGTTTGTTTGTTTGTTTGTTTAAACACGCTAATCTCAGGAACTACTGGTCCAAATTGAAAAAATATTTTTGTGTTGAAAAGACCATTCATCGAGGAAGGCTCGCTGCGACTAATAGGAGCGAAGATACAATGGAAAATGTGAAAAAAACAGGGCAGGTATAAATCATAACTTACATATATCTTCTACTCACGGGGACGAAGTCGCGGGCAACAGCTAGTAACTAAAAAAAAAATCTCACAATTTAGAACAACTTTACATTTTACATCACGAATACCACAAACTACATAAACACCCATAAAACTTTCCAATGCTAATTCGAATGGTATCAGAAACACGCAACGTAGTGCCATGTCAAGACTTGTCACAACAAAGTTACGTTAGGTTAGTATACGTAAGCGTGTACATTGAAAGTTTACCCCTACAAAGTCGTGGCGCAAATGTTAAAGCTCTACAAATTACGACTTCAACTTAGAATGGTGTCAAAAGCGTGTGAACTTGATAGTTTTTAGAGGTCCTCAGCCAAAATCGCGAACCCTATTTATTACACAGGCTATTGCTGAAGACACAGAATAGTGATCATTTTCTTTTCATTGTTTTAGCCCATTTGACGAAAATCTCTGTTGAAATTGACAATTGAAAAAGTATGCGTTCCAGCTATGGTGAATCGCAATACAATTCTGCCATACAAGCCACATAATATTAAGTTTTGGTCTAGTGATTAGTGACATTGATTTACCATACCGAAGTTTTGGGGTTCGATTTCCACCCAAAATAAATATTTGTGTAAATAGTAATAACGATTATTTATTTTGTGTATTTAGGTACATTTATTTATAAATAATGTTTTATCAGTAATTCGTACTATTCATAAAAGCTTTGCTTAGTTTAAGACTAGATGGCGTTGCGTTAACATAAAAAAAACCACCGCTGGTTATTCATTATTCCTTGTCATTATTTAAAGCTATATAAATTCTAAACAACTAAAACTCGTAGAACAAATCCCTCGTGCTAAGTGAGTGCTGCAATTAGCGTCAATCATAAGAACAGGCTTAGTTCTCGCCTTCTTGAGTGTCAAGTATTTATAACCTGACGACTCTACTTGTGGCTCTCGACCGGAATATTAGGTCAAGTTGGGACGCTTAAATGGTTTGAGGGGAATTCTGGAGGTTTCTCGTGATCCGTACCTAGAGGAATAAATTAGACCTTTTTTAAGAACGATGATTGTCAGTCTGTGTCCAGTCTGTATGTCATGAACCATAACAGTTTAAGTGTTCAAATATAATGTTATTATTGTCTGATAACGCTACGCAATATGCTAAAACTAAGGTAAGTAGGTAAAATAATTTGATTAGTCGTTAATAGTGATGATTGGGAAAACTTGGACCCAGTAGCGAAATATTTACAGGCCAATGTAGTTTTTTTGTGTCTTTATAGATGGGAAAAGAAAATTTGTTTATTTGACGCTTATAAAATGTATGAGAGAGGGTTTTCAATTACAACTTGATTAAAAAAACTATTTACTACTTTTGTGAAAAATAACTCATTTTTTGTTCTACAAATTAATTTTAGTCATAATATTTTTTAGTTGTTAAACAGTTCAACTTTTAAAACTCTACAATTCAGACTAAAATTTCTTGGTACACTCTAATAGCTCAACCTAACAGTTTAGCGAGACTTCACACTAGTTTGTCTCTAAGCTCGGGTTTGTCGTTGTAACAACCGGTTAATGGGGGGTCGGTAGATACATTGGCTTAAACTTTTAGAAGGATTGTTTCTCTGTTTCTATGTTTTGTTGTGTGCGAGGAACAGTCCGCGATTGTCAGTTGTTTTTTGAGGAAGGTAGAAACTATAGAATTCGTTTTTCTTGTTTAACAGATCTTGTGTTGTGTGTAGAATGTGGAAGATCGGTGATTGTCAATTGTTTTTCGGGGAACCTGGATATCTTTAGGATTTAATCTTGAGTTGCAGATTGAAATCGTAATGCCAGGTATTTAAAGATTTTTTTGCCGTTAAGCTTGACAGCTCACTACGCGGTGTAGAGCGGCGTTTCTCTTTCAACAAATGCAATATGACTTTGAGTAATGGTGGTTAGCCCCTGAATTATATAGGTAAGCAAAGGATATCTAGTTACGCTGTCAGCTGATAGTGCAAAATGTAATAAGGGAATAAAACAGCGAATTGCTAGTTTGCCTAAAAATTGGGTGAGAGCAACTAAAACCAGCGTAGAAGATAGAAGGGTTTACAAGTGATATGATTGTACCATAAACGCCATTTCACGAGTTATTTTGTTTTATTATAGGGCTAAAGTCTAATGGATTCGTCTTCTCGAAGCGCTCGTATTGAACTCTCCAAGTAATACAAATGTACCATGTCATAAATTATGTCATTAAACGCCGCAGCATTGCCACGGCGCCACTGTCGACACACGATGTTTAACAGCAATTAAATATCAATTTCGTAAACATTAATCATTCTGCGAATTGTTATAAATGTACGAGGGGTGTTCGGAAACGATGTAAAGTCTTAGTGACACAGGAGCTTAGAGTTCGGAAAACATCGGACGCGCTCGGGTACTCTCGTGTAGCCTGATTGGATTCCGAATAGCTAGGTATTAATGTTGATTGAAGACCTGAATGCTAAGATAACTTAACTTCAGATTAAAATACTCATTACACATAACAGTTTTCTCTAAAGAAATTTCTTTTGGACAGAAGATGTAATTTTTTCTTTTGGAATTTGAGCGATTCCTATGCGTTAGGGTTTAGAGAAATGTATGTAACTAGCTTGCTGGCCAATATTTATCGTCAAATAGTGCGTTATTTCTACAAGGAAAAGATGTATTGATGACAGCCGATAACCACAACTTAACGTGCTTTCCGAAACATGGAGGAACTCCTTTTAAAAAAGGTTATCTAACCACAGACCGTACGCGCCTATCGTTATTTCAGCTGGAAATAAATAAAAATAATATATTGTTGACATTTTATGACAATGTGTCACCAAGTACAACCTTGAAGAGGTCTGTTTTAAGTAGTAATATTGATTGATGACACCTAGTAATGTTACGCTTCACACTATGTCTCTAACGAGCATATTAATAAACATTTAATATTACTGAAAATTGTATATACTTTGACTATTAGGTATCCTTTTAGATTATTTTGTTTTTAATTTTTGGTTGCTAATACTACGGCTAGCACGGACAGCCGCAAGGTAAGGTTTAGTCTAGGTAACCGCTTTTTTGGACAAGCGTTTTTGTGATCTTCGAATGCTTGTCCTGAATCTGGGTATCATAGTGTATGTGACAAGAATGTTTGTAAAAACCACGTCACAAGGATTAAATTCATTACTGTCGAAGTGGAGTCGTTTTGAAAATAAACTCGAAAACTGCGTAAAACTAAAGACAATACCATGGTGGTCTTGCGTTTGTATGCACTTACAGATTAACATGCTAGAGGGTCCATCCTGGAACTGACAACCTGCTGCGAACAATGAACAAACCTTCCCGACGTAGGAAGTAGAACAGCCAGCCTGTGCCGAGAAGTAGAACATATTTAGACTAATATGAACAAACACCCAGAAACACAAATAACTAAATACAAAAGCAGACTTAAAAATTTTTGAATAAGGCATTAAAAAAAAGTCATAATTACTACAACTACTGCATACTCAAAGAGAATGTAAGATGAAATATATATTGCATTCCTGTTACTCGTAAATTCTTATCTGGTTGGAAACCTCTTGCCAGTACAGATAATAAAAGCTTCTAATTATGAAAAACCAATAAAATCCATATGAGAAAGCAAATTAATACGTATTACGAAGATAATGAAAACCTTATAAAGCTCCTCTAAAACAAAGAATAATTTAATAAAGCCAATATAAGGTAAGTTAATAAATTCCTTCGATCCCTTTGAACTAAATTTATTAAAACTTATAATGTTTATTCATTGTTGAATAGGTTTTGTGCATCTTCCATTTTTAATTAAAACAGGAATACTAGCACTGCTTCTTTCAGCGATACCTGCAAGTGTGTGAGCGAGACAACGCTTTACATTGTTTATTCTATCTCGCTTGCACCCAGCAACAGTATTTCTTCAAAAGGTGTCGGTAGGCCCAAATGGTTTGATGAAAACACTTTTCTGCGGTAGTCGACCGATTTCGGTATTTCACTTTGTACTGGCAAACGAATCAAACGAAATTAAAAGCTGACCTTTTGTTCGGTAATTTATTTGGCTGGTTACGAAAAATGGCGCGGTTTTTTTGCTGTTTTTATTTATCGATGGCTTATTGCCAGACCTTTTGCGCGATGAGTTATGTGAGTTTTCAACATTTTGATATTGCTAACGGTATGTTTTGAACGACTTGTGATTGTGACCTGAATTTTACTTCTGTGAGAAAATATTTTATGGATTGAATTTTATTTTAAAACACAAAGGGCATTGTATAGTATTTATTAGCGTTATATTTTGTGGAAGATATTAGCCGTACGACCGCCTACCCTTACACTATGTAATTTCACTGGTGCGCTTATATGGTATAAAAAAAATGTTCTATACCGTCTTGGTTTCTTCTTTTAGTAGTAGAACTCTAATTCAACAAATAAATTCACAAAATAAAACCCGTAGCAAAATAGCAGTGTTGTAAGTTTGACGTGTGTCTGTGGCAACATAGCTCCCGAACGTATCAAACTATTTAAATTTCGTTCGGTTTAAAATTTTAAAGAAATCTGCACTTAATCTAAAGGAGATTAAGTGCAGATTATATAGTACGATATAATAGATACGATCGAATATCTACAAATTTACATTGTTAAACAATAACGCATCAAATTCACTCATATGTTTCAAGATCAGATCAATACACAAACAGTTTCACACCAGCACGGTAATGCATTAATATTAACATTCCGTGTGATTAAATTCAATGAGTAATTAGATATCATTGCGTCTTTGTGTTTCAATGTAAGGCTGTTTATTTGGGGCTATTAAAACGGCGTATGTATGGTTACGTAAGTTTTTATTTCATTGGCAACTTACAGTGAATTTAATATAAAATATGACCCCATTATTAAGATTTTACAGATCAAAGAAAATTTTTACTCCTTTCTAAAACCTACTCTAAAAAATGCCTCTTTTTACTTCTATATCTGTAATCAGGGTTTGGACAGTCTATGTTTTTAAAATAACTCACGAGAAAAACGTTATTGCGAAAAAAAAGACATTAAAATATTTTTTTATTTTACTTTAAATACAGGTATCAGATTTCAAGTATCAAAGGCATTTCAATTATGCTTTTGTGAGTCGCAGACATTCGCTCCATGCGCCATGTTGTGACGTCATTGAATTCTGCGTCGCGCTAACGAAGTTTACTCGTTGTTCGGTGTATGGCCGTCCGCGTCGCCCGCGGCTCGCTGGTCATATGAAGCCTCTTTGGATAATCCCTCTTATTGGATACACAGATGGCGTATGGCAAATGAATTGACATGTGACATTTCATAACCGGTTAAGTGCGAGTCGATCTCGCGATACTGAGGGTTTTCTACAAAGAGACGAAAAAAACAATAAAATAGACAAATAAATGTCAAAATTATTTTTTACCCAACAACAAATTTAAGAATTTGTTGTCATAGAGGCAACAGAAAAATAACATCTGTAAAAATGTCTTCTATACTTATAAAGCTTCTCCGGTATCAGAAATATAGTCAGTAGGGAAGCCCTAAAAATAATAGCAGGTGACTCAACTTATGAGTACTGTACCTGGTTAATTTCAAAATAAAAAAGAGAAATCAAAAAAATAAGATATCCCAACAGTAAAAACTTTCAACCCACACAACATTGAAATAACGGATTTTATCAAACATGTCTAAGAACACTTGCACATATGTAATTCATCTTTAATACAATCCAAAACAAATTCAAATCACTCAATCTGTTCGGGAGTTCTGATGCCACAAACAGACAAACAAGTCAAACTTATAAAAGCCTTCTTTTTCGTCGGTGGGCAATAATCAAAAACGCTGTTTCCCAAGCCTTAACTAAGGTGGAGAGATAGAGAAGCTTCTAGACGATTATCGACTGCGTATCTTGACAGATCCCTTAATGGGATCGGAGGGCGCACCACTCAATTATCCACGAGGGGTTATTGCCAATATTCCTACAATGCTTATACGCCCCTTCTAGTGCGCCCTTAAGGCATCACTTTGTGAGACAGGCCCCGAATTTTTTGATAGCCAGTTGAGTGCATGATTCTGAATGAATGGCAGGTGAAGTGTAGTCGAATTGAAGCCTTATTATTGAGATAGTTCAGTATTCTATGAGCTATGAATGTTGGATAGGTTTTTAGAATTTTGTATTGGACCTTTTCTGTTTTATTTACTAGCTGAACTTGCTTCGTTAGGTCAAAAAGAATTTGATGATTGAATTCGTGGTTTTCAATATTCGATCAGTATTCGATCTATAGTACATGGTACACCAGCAGTTGCCCGCGGCTACACACGCGTGGATGTTTGTTATCGCTGTTAAGCTAATCCTGTTTTTTTATGTCAAATAAGCCTTTATGTTATGCCAGTTTGTAAATCTACCTCTGTGCAAAATATTATCAAAATCCGTTCACTTAGTTTCGTGTGTAGAAATAACAGGCATGCACCACAATTATTCGCAGCTTTTTTGTTTCACAAGCCATAAATATAAACATCAGACCAGTTCAATCCCCTTTAAATTATCGCCGCATATACTATAATTATAGTTTACAAAAAGCAAGCAAGAAATCCTTCATAAATCAGGTACTAGCATTTGTTACCGGCTTCACTCGGTGTTTTGGCCACAACACGTCATGTCTATCTTCATTAGTTCAGCTTTCACGCTGTACGACCTTTTATCGCCAACTTTCATATGTACAGGTGAGGCTGTTAGGTGATTTACACACGGCACCACGCACCGCCAGGTAGGGAGTAAACAGGAGCAAATGACGCATTATTATCATTATTAGCCTGGAATCTGTCACTGCAAAGGCCTCCCCACTCTTCTTCCACTTGTCTCTCTTCCACCGACCAGTTCGGTAAGAATGAATGCAGATCATCCCGCCACCTCTGCCTCGCTGATCTCGGAGTTGTGTCAAGGATCATTCGATGTGGTTCATGTGGTATGTCGCATTGGTGTTTAATAAATTAGTTGATAGATAGCACATGTATACCCGCCTAAATGCGCGATCGAGTAGGGTAATCACCTTATAGACACACCGCACTCTCCACCGCGACAGACAATTAAGATTGAGGAGTTTGTTGCACCGTTTCTTCTCTCACAGCAAAAGCACTTAGGAAGCGGTGATGGGTGGGCGAAACTGGGTGCTGTCCAATGTAACTTGACCTTCAAAAAGTGCTACTTAGTAGCCTAATTTGAATAAATGAATTTTGATTTTGATTTTAGAGGATCTCTTATCGTATTATCCCCTCATACTTTACCTTTATTTACCTCATCTTACATACCTATATATATCTCATTACTACTGATACATACCTCACATACTTATACCTGCCCAACCGCGCGGTTGAGTGGGTTTATCACCTTATGATGATTGACACCGGCACTGTGCACCGTCGTGACGAGGTATAAGTGGTAGTATAGGAAGTGTAGGTGGTGAAGATTACCACATACTGTAACGGTGTCTTATAACTCGTACGATGCCTAGCATATGTATAGGTACCTACTGGACTGCGGTGGAGCAGTACTATCAACTGTAATACCAACCTCTACTACGAATCGCCTTATTTTGTGTTTTCTGAATTCAATTATTAACTGAGATGTGAGGTATGATGACTGAGGTGTCCATTCATACGTGCATAATCAGAAATCAAGAAATTCAAAATTTAAGGTCGTGATAATAAGGTTACATGTAGACTAAAATAAAAATCGAATAAAATGGCTACCCAGACGGGACCTGGTAACAGACGAACAGATTCCAGATCCTTAGTAATAGGGATCCGTTTTTACCCGTAGGCTGTGGCATCCTAAAAAAACTCTTCCCCAAAACAACAATTAAAAAGGCTCATCTCAATCAGGAAAGTCTCCATATTTTCTCAATATCTGGTCATCGTATCATTCCGGATAGTCTCAATCAAGTTTAACGTTATGTTACCTTTACCTAACGTAATGGATACGTTCTTACCGATACAATAGTCTACCTGTATTTAACTTATAAATCTTTGACATCAAAGCTTTGGTAAGAGTTTATCTCAGTAGTTTTCTTCCATTGCTGGTTTTGTTTTGGTGACTTAAATGGGAATGTGAGAAAACGAGAAATGGATTTTTACTTGCTATTTTTTGGGATTTGTCGTATGTCATTAGTGTTTTGTTCGTCACTTAATAAAATGAAATAAATCTTAGATTTTTTTCTATACCTACTTAATGTTTAGTATTATTACAAAATTATTCTATTAAATAAATTATGATAGCAATACCTATAATTAGTATAATTCCTATTTAAACATGTTTTGTCCTATTTTACCTTTCGAAACTAAATTACAAAAAAGAACAAAGCTAAAAATTTATACCAAAAAGAAACTTATTTGCCTCCAGTTATTTTTCAATAGGCTCCAGTGTGAAGGTCTCTATTACCATAAAACACAATAAATTCAGCTCACAGATGCGGGAGACCCAACAACGAATATATTATTCGTCCAATTAGAACGGCGGCTTGTGATTGGTCAACGGAGATTTCAGTCTCAGACTAATCATGGCGTTCGAATAATATGGATATGACGAGAATATTTTCACCTTGGGATTTGACAAGGCGTAAAAACCTTATATAAGTCCGCGATTGTACATCTGTCATGTATAAGAAGTATAAATAAATATTACCTGAAGAACTGCTTTGTCCCACAATTTTCCGAGATCGCTGTAAGGATAGCAAAGTAAAAAAATGCTTAAATTAAAGACCTAAGTATTTTACATAGATGCCTCTTTTTAATGTTGTAATATAAGATTTTAGGAAACATGTAGAAGTTGTGTATTTAATAAACATAACAAGTAGATAAAATAGGCATAAAAGCAATAGCAATATTATGTAATGTAAATGTAAGCAGAGCCTCATCAATAAGATAATAATAACTGCACTAAATACCAATCCAAACTCATGTAAATGATAGATACGTATTATGACTCTGGTAGAAAACAGTTGAAGAAGATAAAAAAACAATTGTCTGCAAGCCAAAACCGTTCACATGCCAAAAGCCGAACGCAATACATAACAACAGCCTTTTCCGCAATTACAAAAACATTTTTTCGCTCCATAAAACAAAACACAATTTAAATTCTCATCCCCGCTATTCTTTCTTCGTCTTCGGCCCATTACACACATTCGTGTAATCCAAACGTGACACCCAATGCATTGTAATGCGACATTATTCGGTCCAGTAGTTTTATCTCGTTCGGACAGTGTGAACGAGGCTTTAGGGAGCCTGTGGCCTAAATGTCGAAACGTGTGTACATGAAAAAGGTAAAAATATGGGCTCGCAGTCCCAGATTTGTGGGTCAATAACTTGTTATAGTTCAATGACTTAAAGTTGACCTGGAAAAAGGAAAACTGGTCAGCGTTGTGTATTGTGATCGATTCATTTTGATTTTTATAAAAATCGCTGCAAAGTAATATATAAATTGTTATGTCGTCAGTTTTTTTATATTGTCATCAACTTACATGTCCCTGTTATTCTAATAATTAATTTGTTTTCTGAGTTACTAATGTTTTTATGTGGCCCTGAATAAAATGAAATTAATATTTAAAGCCTTTTAATACATCACATTAAACTAGTACATACGGAAAAATATTGAATTTCACAAAAACCAGCCAGCATCAATTTATACAGCACAAAAAAACGCATCTTCCAAAACTTGCTCGCCAAAATAGAAGAAGCAAAAATAGAACAAACCTTCTTTCATAGAAACTCAATAAAACCAAGCGATGCAGTAACAATTAGGAAGTGACCGTCTGTTACATTGTTATTCGAATAATACCGGGAGCTGCTATCCTTTGTCAATCTGACTTCCTTATTGGGTTCGTTAAATACCTTCTGGGTACCGCAGGTCATTGTGAAAACCGTACCGTGACTTAGAAAGAATGTCAACAGACGAACTATGGGATGTTAGGCAGTGATTGGGGTTGTAGAGGTCAGGTACTATAAATTTAATCGTATTCCAGTCTGATAATAATTTATATTACTTCCTAGTGCCTTGCTTCGTGTGACAAATATTTGTGTGATAAGCACGATCATTTTTTCATTGTCTGGGTGTAATTTGTCTATAATATGTATGTACATATTTAGAAATATATAAGTATGTTTATTAGTTGTCTAGTACTCATAATACAAGCTTTGCTTAGTTTGACACTAGATGGCGTTGTGTGACAGTTGCGGAAGATTAATATAAATAATGCGCTCTTTCTTCTCAGGAAGCAGAACTATTGCATTACCACGCCACTCTATCTTGACTGTTTTTCTAATACAACTGTTTTACCCCAAAGGTTTGGTTTAACAAGTGTTTGTGAAGGAAGGGTATTTCAACGACTGAAGTGTTTTTATGGAAGAAGGAAAGAAAAGTGTTGATAATAAAGGTTACTGAAGAAATATTTGTCTTTTTCTGATTGGGTTAAAATGGAATGACATTTTGTAATAGCTTAGCTTTTTTAAGTTATTTTTTTAAGTCGTGAGGAAAATAATAGAATGCATTATATTTTATCACTGATTTATATACACTTGCCTTAGTTATAGCAAATGAACCCCGGAAACCTATTACTGAGCCTCTGCTCTCTGTCTGAGCTCTCATGAACTATGATAGATACTTTCCTCTTGCCACTATAACAACAAATAATCATCAACTTTAAGCAGCGATTAGCACGCAGTACTCCATCTAAGTATTTAGAGGCATTTTTTTTTTTGTACGTAGCTCTTAGTGTCGCAATTTCAACTCCCTCTCCCACATAGTCGGTTTTTTTTGTAGCTGGTCCAAGATGTTTAAAACATTGTCAAAAGCCTTTCTACTCTTCTTCAACTTCTACAGTTCCCAAGAAGAGAAGCCACTAATATATTAATTAAATTCAGGCCATACATATTCCATTGAAAAAGGGTGCCTGGTCCAAACAATTAAAAAAAAAGGAGTCAACAAGAGAAGTCGGGCTATTGTTTAACCTACAATGTTTTTTTTTTTAAATAAAGGGTTAACCAATGGTTAATAAAATCAAAATTTTAAAATAACATTGTACAATCAAACATGGTGCTGTTCTAATATAAAGAAACAAAAAACTAGCTGAAAGTTAAGGCGTACTGATCAATAGTTTTTTTTTATGGAATTATACATTTATGGACACACAAAATGGAAAAAGTAAGCACATTTACAAATATAATTGGTACAAAAGTATAGACGTTCTGCTTATTTCTTATGAAATATCTACGTAATATTAAAACAATACATAGAAACAGTGTGAATCAAACTATTTAAAACTATAAATACAACCAAATACATACATACATTTTTAAATACGAAGGCAAATTAGTATTGAATTTCACGTTTGACTGAAAAATACTGATCTGAATTTTAACCGAATTCTGATCCTGACTGTACCTAGTTGCTATTCAAATACACACATGACGAACAAAAGAAGATCTCCTCTCCAAAACTCGAACCCTCTTAGGTTTATTGTGAGACCAATAAACTATTTATACTGCACTTAACTAATAAAAAGGCACCTTTAGTCATTGTCTCGAAATTCTTAAGGATCCTAAATTTGGGTCGGATTCGTGAACATTTACCAAAGAACTAGCCCTAGTTATGCGATGGAAAAATCTTCTAAGACACTAAGGACCATGGAATGTAAGAAGTAGAGAGAAGTGCCCGAACTTTGCCGTAGTAGGTAAAATGGGTCTGTAGACAATTTCGACTGTAGTTAGCATTATTAAATGATGTAACGTATAATGTCACGCGTATTTATCGGGGTAGCCCGACTAGTTTCGGACCCAACCGGAGTCCTTAATCATGTGCAGATGCGGCGGGATCGCGAGTCATAGTACATCAATTAATAATGAATCATTCTTACGATAGTTACTATCAAAATGTAGTTAGCATTGATAGAGAATGTTACAATGTACAAAACTGAAAGGTTCTCCCAAAAAGTAGGCTGTCTAATCTAGTTAAAGTATTTAGGTTTTTCGGTTGCCATTTCCATCTACTTTGCAGTTCAATGTACGGGACATTATGTTAAATCGAAAGAGATACTTATTTTGAAATCCTTGAAAGTATACTCTAAAGCATTCAGTTAACGGTTTCATGGAAATTATGTTCGAGCGATAGCTGGTTGCAGTAAAAGTGTGACGATAGAAATCAATGGTAAAATTCATTTGGACACGTATCCAAAAAAAAAAAATACGTGGAAAAAATTAAATATTATTATAATTTTTCAGATTTCTGAATGATTTCACCCAAATTGCTTTTATCAGTATAAAAGTACTATCATTTATGTGTGTGCTAAAGAGGTTTTACGAATTTTCAATCAGGTCGCGTGTCCTGACGTGAGTTTTTTTTTACCCATTACAAAATAGACATCATAGCAATGTACAACAAAGAAGTTTTCACTACATTATAATCTCGAAATCTCTCGAAATCTCGAATGATCTTTAAAATTATCACAGCAGCAACCATGTATATTACGCAGAAGTCTCGCATGCACACCTCAAGACGTATTGGCCGTCAGACATTCCAATTTCAACCCTACCCAAAATACGTGCTATTTCTCACACACCAAGCAATTTCTTAGAAGCGAAAAGTCAAATTTATTACGTACGCTCGTTGAACGCGGAACTATTTTGAATTCGATACAAATTTAAAAATGTCGAGTTAATTTGTTTTTATACTTATTTGTGAGGCAGTACGTCGTTCCAGAATCACGAATTCGAGTAGAAATTCAATTTGGGCGAAGTATTGACGGTTTTTATTAATGTCCTGCTTTATCCAAGTATAGTGCAGCGATATGTGGGCAATAATTGCAGTGATGATGTGTACTAACACAGCTTTGATTTGTTTGTTACCGTCACACAAATCAAAGTTTTTGGAACAATCGCTGTCAATCGCACGCACATATAGCGCCGCGCGCATATATTCTTATCATGCTGCGGTCTTCTGTTGTTGAAGAAGTACGCAGGAAATATACTCTTTGTACTGAAAATTAAATACGATTGTGGAAATTGTATAAGAGTCTTGCACGTGCATAGCCTATGTTAGAGCCTCATATTTAAGCAAAATAAATAATATCAAGAAAAAATCTCAAAGCAATTTAGGAAAAAAAACAGTCCTATCCCACTTCCCGGAACACTTATTCACAAACTGCTACATCACTCTTCCTAATGAATTTTTGTCCCAAGCTCTCATCGAAGCTTGTAATTATTCAGGTATATTTAAAGCTAAGAAAAGCCTGATTATTAAGGTAAGCCAGGAGCCACCGGGATCATATCACGTGGAATTTACCTGTACATTGATAGCAGCATACCGCAAAACCCTGATTTCCCTTAGGACTTGTGCTCACTGAAACCAAAAACTTCGCCATTTATTATATCGCTGCTCATTTATTCTGAGCCTAGCTAAGGAATTAAATTCGTTACCGACAATGCAAAATATTATTACTACTTTTGGGACTGTTATAGATAGTCTCCAATATTGAGTAAGGCGAAAATTTGTTCACCGTCTCTTAATCAATCTTTACGTATTGTCTTATCGTAATGTTCTTGCGGTTGTGGATGCGTGACAGCTCATTACATGGCTTAGAATGGCGTTTATTTCACAACTACATTAAGCTTACATTAAGTCGTGGTAGTATAACTACTGCTCCTACAAATTATTAAAAACGAACATTAGTCAAGTAGTTACAAACATTTTCTGTTCTAATCTATTTTTTTTTCCGATGAAAATTCGTCGAATGGCTCCTGAATGATGAATCCGCATTGGGCTTAGCGGAGCAAAGTTTCAGACTTTCACTGACTAAAACCCTCCCATGTACCTAATTTTGCCCTATCAGTGTCGCGGTATCCTTTTCAGACAATTCCGCTGGCCCTCAGTTTTAACCTGGTAGCTAACAACTAATTTTAAATAATAACTCTATATTGCTTTATAACACTGCGACAAAAATAAACTATTTTTAATAACACATCTGAAGTTAAGAACGTTGGTAGCCAGGGGTCTACCACCACCTCAGAAACAAAGAATCTTAACGTCGAGAAAACGAGACAGCAAACTACAATACGTAGAGCAGCATCTCGCTTCAATTGCAACAGACAATTTAAAAGACAGTAGTTGACCCCCAGGTGTGTTCACAAGTATCAAGAGACCTAAAAGACAGCAATACATTAAGTGAAGTGACATCGCTATTGTTTGAGTCGCAACAGTTTCCGAGTGACCTGGTTGTATTGGACCGGCTAGAGAACACAACTTGTGTTGTTCTCAGGTTATGAGAAGTTTCAGATTGACCCTGTCTTGTAAGTAGGTATTTAGGTTAGAGAGGTACTTTGTGTTTTGAGTTGCATTTTGCTTTGTGAGGTGAATTTTGAACTAAAGTGTTAGTTTGTTAAGGCATGAAATAGTTTATTCTGCATATAGTATTAATTTTAGAAGGACTTTCACATGTTTCTATGTTTTTTATAAGCGCGATGGACATGGATCATAGATTATTTCCTTGGAATTTCCAAGCTGCCCACTGTGAGAAGACTTCAATGTGTTTACACAGTGAGGAAAGCAAAGCCAGCCTGCAAGTGGCCTGCGAACCTCCAACAGGTCATCAACCATTATTGAGGGAGCTACATTTTAGAAGCTGGAAGGAGTGTGATTATGATATGTTTGTGACATCAAAACTGTTTCAATTCAAGGAGACCGGATTAAAAAACAGGTGATGATTAAACATGATATGATCAAGTGTAATGCAAGCAAGTGAAGATTTCATAGTTGGATTAATTCTAAGATGAACTCTATGTATCTACGGCACTGTTTAAATCAATTAATAAAGAAAACGTAAACACTTTTCAAATCTAATCCTGGTGGAGGTTAAAATTTTAAAGTACAAGCAGTAACTCTCTTTCCACATGTGAATGGACAAAAAAAAAGGTCCCTTTATTCTACACGTTTTAAAACACGAGAACATCCTTATCCTTTAAAACAATCGGCATTACAAACACAATCATTCCCCAAGCCGGCAAGACAACCTTTATTATTGAAATCCACGCCTTTGTTCCTTGGGTTCGTGACATATTTTTTTAGCGGCTCAAAATTATAATCCTTTTTAACACAAAGGCAATTAAAATAATTCGCTTAGCCCTAAAGCGAAAACGTCTACAGTATAATATTAAATTCTGTACAAGGTTATAAAAATATTGTAGCTTAGCAATGAGACATTTAAAACCTTTTTGGATGAATTGTTGACATCAAAAATTGGCCTAAAACTCTGAAAGTCAATAGCGGACTGGCTGCAAAGTCGGGATTAATCCTAATCCCTGAGATAAGCTTTTTCATTCGACTGAAATTTGGAATTTTCAACGCGAATGCTCTACTTTAAGTTTTCGGGGAATCATGTATGGAGTGAAGTATTTGATGATTGATTGATTATCGGCTTTCTTTATAAAAAAAAAGTGTCCGATGCAAGGAGAGAGTTTTTATGAAGATTCAATCACGGTTCAGATAACCTGTCTATGGCATGGTAGCTTCTAATCGATGGTACATTTTGCTGTTATTTTCAATCACATGTATTGGGTAAATTGATAGTATTGGGAAAAGTTTTATGAAGAAGCAAATTAACATCTCCTGATGTTTTCTTAATGTCTAAAAAGTTTTGTAAAAGAATTTAGGTTTAAATTTACGTTAGCAATCATTTCGTAAAATGAAAATCGTAAAATGCCTTTTTTTACACTCATTTTTCGTTGTTTGTTTGCCGTTCCGGTTGGTATTTGCGACTCAATTTTTAGGCACTTCCCGGTAAGCTAGCAGGCTGAAATTTTCAGGGTAGCTTCAAACCCGATGACAATGCAATTTACAACTATAAAAACGGCTGGACCGATTTTCATAGAATATGAATGGAAAGACCATTAAAAAAGTGGGTTATTAGATTTTTTTAATCTATTTATTCCTTAGTGTGTTTTCCCGGTGAGGGGCATATTTTCCCATGAACAATGCAACACATTCATAACTAATGCACGCTCACTATTGTACTCAAGGGTGTAATATTTCGGAATTAAAATCACCCTCTAATGTTGTGGTCCGTTAAACAGCTATAGTCCACGTGTAAAACGATGTTATGATGGCAGTGATATTATTATAATATATCATGCTATCTTCGTCATTTTACTTAACAATGCCAGAGGCAGTATTTTATAGAGTGATTTTAAGTTAATCATACATATATATATACATACTGCGAAGTATTAAAACAAGTGTCGTTTTAAGGCATGTTAAAACAGACAAATTTTAATAACATCGATTTGTCGTGTGTCTTTACAAATCTGGTGAAAACAACAATATGGTCACTCGATCCAACAAACAAGAACTTGATTGATATGTATTTAATACCAGCATTGCGGCTCCACCAGCGTTCCCGTAGGAACGCGTGGATAAATATAACCTATGATACTTTTTATTCTAAGAGTATTATCTTTGCAATCATGAAATATGTATTTAAAAAATGTAGAGTTAGTTTATCAGTTGTCTAGAACTCATAATACCAAGCTTTGCTTAGTTTGAGACTAGATGGAGTTATGTGAGAGTTGTGCAAGTACACATCTTATTCAACTAATTGCATTGCTAAGTATTTTTAGTCCACTTCTTTAGTATTTCATCTATAACAATAGAAAGGAATTAATAAAATGTGGATAAATTGACACAGCCTTTCCTGACAACGAAGACTCGATAAAAAAGCTGATTGAATTCCAAATTGCAATGGACCCTTCTTTATGCCGGGCGAACAAGATCAATCGATTTTTTAATAGACTGCAAGCCAGTAAAAATGGGGAAATTTATGTGAAATAGTTTTTTTTTTAATTTCTTATTTCACTATCGCGGTGTAGGTTGACAGTTATTTTTTACAATAGCTTTTGTTTAATTCGGTAGGAAGTAAGACGAAGCAAAGCTAAATTTACAAGGTACTAAATGGCAAACACGCTTACGAATGCTGCTAAATTGCAATTAAGCTTACAGATCTAGCTCAATATATGTAGAATATATACAAAATAAGTAGTATATGTAGTCTAAAAAAGGAAAAAAATACTTTAAACCATTTTAGTCACAAAAATACTCATAAATCTCAGTTCATCCAGTCGTCTTTGAATCCGGTTGAAATGACAGGTTTCTCCTGGAATCCATTTCCTTTACAATGTAGAGCAGTGTAAACATGACTGCTAAAAGGTTTCATTTTGTTTCTAATATTCAAATTTCTGTACCACTGACGCGCTCACAGTATGAACAGTCTAAGTTTTTCAATTTGGTTAACGTACTCTGTTTCAAACACAAATATTTTACCTTAAATTCAAATTTCATTTGAATTCGCTGAACCGTGATTTAGTAACACATCCAAACTTTTGAACATCAAAAGTTTTGCCTTAACAATATAATAGAGGGATAGAATAAACTATATCATACATAAATTAAATTAACGAAACTAAAACAAATTTGGGAATATCTGAAATTGGTCCTTTACGGATGAAAGGATCAAGAAACAAAAGATTATTCCACTTCGACCAGCCTTCTTTTGGGGTTCCGTATCGAAAGGGTAAAAACTGAACCTTTTTACATAAGATAGCTGTCCGTCCGTCTGGTTGTTCGTCAGACATTACACGTTACCTGAAGGAGCGTGATAGCTTTTTACAAATGATGTATTCCGCTGTAATAACGAATATTAAAAATAAAGACCGAGGTCAAGCAATAGTCATGAATTTGTTGGGAAAAATAGTTTTCAACCCAACCAATTTGTTATTCCTTAACTTATTTGTACGGAACTCTCAGTGACTGGGTTATTTTATAATAACCTGTAGTAGAAAAAAGTAAAAAGGTATTGGTAAATTGTACAGAGCTTCAAAACTGACATTGAGATTAATAGGCTAGTTGCCTCATGTCACTATTTATAAAAATAACTTTTAATTCAAATATTATTCCGTGTAAGGGTCCGAAATATATAAACTTCAATAAATATTAATAAAGGATTGCTGTAAAAATTCAACTGAAACCCTTTCTTTTTTTCTCTTGCTTGAAAACATCGTCCACCATGTTTCTACGTCACCAATATTCTAAACAACATAATGTCAAACGCTAGTTTCGGGCTATTCGTGGTTTTTCATTTAAACGCCTTGATATTTATTCATTTCACGTAAAAATACACAGAAATACACTGCAGTTCCACTGGACACAGTTACGGGATCTCTTTTAACCAGGTGTTTCGCATTTTCTCATCAATGGGTACTTTAATCCACAACTTTTCTGGGTTCTGTATTGATGTATTCTTGCATTCCCGCACGATACAATAGTGGTAATTACTATATTTATCATGTAAAAGTTGACAGCACAGCAAAAATAAATTTTAAAATTCAAAATATATTAGGATAGGTACTTCAGAAAAATTTAATATTTTTTTTTATGGTGTTATATAACCGTAATGAACCGTTGTATCAAATAATAAAAATAGTGGCAACTAGCCTAGTACCGCAGCCACAAATAGTGCAATAAAGAAACCTGAATCGCCGTGCTACGTCATCCGCGTTTTTGTGTCAGTGTATGGCAATGCGTGCAACGCATTTCCATACCTCCTTCATACAGAATAGATTAGCCATACTATAAATAACAGTATTTTATTTGTAGTTACATTATATTAAGTTTTATCTCTCGTCCGGTAGATAGCAAGTGCCGTTTCCTTTATGATCTGTTGTGTTTGATACTGGTGACCTAACACCGCCTTATTTTGTACCGTTGCAGCGTTGTATTTGTGTAATCGGGATGGCGCTCTTCGGCGTGTAGTTCTGTCTCGCTCCCACTTATTACTGGCTTACTTTAGGAGTTACTGGTACGGTCTACTGAATAACTTCTGCTTTGTTCGGATGCAGAATTTCAATTTAATAGTTCGAAACAATTTAGTTGATTTCAAGTAGACGAATTTGTTAATACTTGCCTGGCAATGTGAAGAATTATTAATAAAGAAGAATAATTATTTAACTCTTGTCTTGATGAATAGCGTTTTATTGATGTTATGTTTAATTTTCTGACCAAATTACTTAAAGAACGGACTCTTATATTGAGTCAAGGCACTGTATCCTCCAGCACATAATTTTCTAATTTGAATTTTCACAGGTGATGGTTTTCTGGTGCCGCTAAGTACCGGTTGGTAAGTTCATAAATGTGACGGAAGACAATATAACACATATTTCCAACTCGAGTCCAACTCCCACTTCAATATCCGCAGTAATTGTCCTCCCACTGCTGGGCATAGTGCGTTGTTTCTCGTGACAATTTCTACGGTCCTGTCCCAGCCTCATCCAGACTCGAACTGAGACCATAACTATATCGTCCCGGTTTTTAATGATAGGATCGCCTAGGCACATTAAAATAGTACCTAGTATATTTAACTGGTGCGGTTATGTTATAATCAGTGGTATCAAGCTAGCCATAGTTTATTTCAAACCAAAATTCTGCCTAACCAATAATCAATGCGGTAAATGTATCCGAGTTTAAATTATTAATCCTACTCGTAGATACTAATATTATAAAAGCGAAAGTTTGTACGTATGGGTGTTTGTTCATCTTACACGCAAAAACTACTGAACACATTTAGTCGAAACATGGTTCACAGACAGTTCATTACCAGGATTAGCACATGGGATATTTTTTATCCCGATTTTATGTTCCCGTGGGATCATTTTCGATTTGCACAGGGCAGGCCCGCGGGCAACTGCTAGTAGTTAATAAAGACAACAATAGTTTAAAATCATTGTGTATCAGTTTACTGCCAAAATGATGCATAATGGAGCAATAACCCCGACATCATCCCAACCAAACGCCTATGACCGAAAAGACTCAAACATTTTACAAATATAAAAGAAACAAAATACTTACGTGTTAGTTTATAAACATGGCCATGTGCACCATGGATTATTTTAGATTGTTAAATTGTTGTCTTTGCTGACCCTTGCATTTTGCCTCAAAAATTAGTAACCCAAACATATTAAAATAAAAACAAATAAAAATTTAGTACCATGTAGCTTTTCAGAACTATAAGCCAAAATTTAAAACACACTTATTTGAAATTTGACATTGTATGGTGGCATTACTTAAGTCAAGTTAAATATGGATATCTTTTCGTTTGATATCCATATTTAGGCAGCTATGAAAATTAATTGCCGCAGTTGTTGGATTCCGATTTTCATCAAACATAGTCAAGTAACATCGACTAATACACCTACAAAAAATATCAAAATCGGCTCATCAGTTCGAACGCTATGATGCACACAGACTAACACACCAACCACGTACAACAACCCTACGTTTTCACAGAGGCTCAAAATCAAGAATAAAACTACAAAACTCAAAACAGAACTCGCTATTTTTATTATTATCGCCCATTCAGGAAGCAAAGATAATGCAATGTTACATTAAACAGTTGCGGTGCCGGCGGCAACCCGCTTACATGGTCCTCGTGCTTTTAAAAATTGTGTTTTAAGTGAAAATGATAAGGATATTTATTTATTTTATCATTGGTTTGAATTTTTGTACCAATGCCCAGAACGTTACTAATTATGTGTTCACTCGGAAAAGTGAGTATTTTTTTGAACTCGTTTACCGAATTGACGTTTTTATCGATGCCATGATTTAAGTGTAGTTGCAGAAGCCAAGCTACTCTCTACCTAAGACTATATCATGTATATAGTTTTAGATAAAAAGTAAAATTATAACTCAAAAGTCATTCATTTACATACACTTGAAAAAGAGTGCCATTGAACTTAATTTTGTAGAGCGCAAGTTTGTGACCCAAAGATAGGATTGTGCCATCAATTTGCCAATATAACCGACATAGTGTCGGTACCCCATAGGGATGTGTAGATAGAATCGAAAGCTTCCAATCTGAAATCTTTGAATTGCATCACATACTAATTTTTTATACGGATACGGCAGAATAGTAGAAAACGTTTTCCTTCCTAGCTTTTATTCCTTAATTTATCATGATGATAGCCAAGCGGTTTTATGTTACGTGGACTTATATGCACCACATGCTGATTCCATCCCAAAGCATTTATTATTATATTTTACGTCTTTCCTATTACAATTTCGCAATTTCAAATTACAGTGGCCCAAGCCTGCAAAGAGCACATATGCCAGGATGGGTACAGTTACAACACATTCTATAGCGTCGACGATGAGAATATGAAAGAGATCACTAAGAACACAGAAATGGCCTTCGAAATGCATTTGGGGATACAAGCTGTTAATAACGGACATATTCTTCTATCACCTGTACCAAGACCGGGGGATAGCGATCCGGTTTATGAATTTGGTAAAGATCTTTTCTAATGCCTTCTTTTACGTGTACTGTGAGCTCTTAAAGCATGGTTGTGGCATTTAGAGCCTTCTGCATAGGGTCTTTTGTCCATAACTGTAACGACAATTCTTTAAAAGGTGAAGGGTTCAGGGGTTTTATCACGTTTTGCTACCACCAAGTTTTAATGTAATATGATTTTGATTGAGGAATTGTAACAACGCAAAACGTGGCGAAAAGCAACTTGTCTCTCTCCAAATCCGCAATGTTGTTATTTTATAATTTGTGGCAGATTCCTAAATGCATAGTCTCTCTAAAAGAGACGGTATTATTCCTCCCATTAAACTAATTTTGAAAATTGAAACTGTAGTACTTTATTTTCAAATGGTTATAATATTATTTTTTTAATCTGAATAGGATGTTTGGATGTGATTTAGATGATGACTGCTGGAAAGCTCTTTGTAAAACAAATTGGTATCGGAAACTTACCTATTTCCAATATCTGACTAATCTATACTAGTCCTGTTTTCATAACATAATCATATACTTGACTTGCTTGCTTGTTGCTTTAACAGGTGATGGTTGACCAATGACGAAAATTGGATTGTTTCAGTTGTTGGTGGCGGTGGTAATAAATTCACTGAACTACGAAGGAATTTGAAGAGGAATGCCAAAAAATCTGTTTTAACACCTAAAATATTATCCAGTTTTGAAGCCAGAGGTTTCTATATTAAGATACAGCAAGGTAAGATAATTATTCGAGATGGCTACTGAACCTGAACTACTTTCATGAAAGGTAACATTTTTAGAATAAGATTATTTATTTTCATCCATTTCAATTTCATCAATTCCAATCATAATTTCTAGAACATATGATGTTCCCTAACCAAAGGGTAAAAATGGAACCTTAATTTCTTAAGCATTACTAACCTAAAGTATCGCAATCTGTCGGTTTCTCGCTAAAACTTATCATATGACCCGCGATAGCCAGACAATTGAAAGTTAAGTACATAGATAATGTATTTCTGTTGCTGCTATAGAAAACATAAAGACGCAAATTGAGTATCAGTTTTAAATTTGTGGATATCCAACCCAAAATATTCTTTTTTAATCAGGTGTTTTGTACTAAATCTTTAGAGTCACGAATCCGCTTAGCACTTATTACTACAGTCAAAAGTACTCAAATAAATACAACAAACGAAGAAGCGGCCATCGAAAACCTTAGCCTACGATTTCAGCAAATTATCGAGTCAGAGTTAACCTGTTAAGTATACTTATACAAAATAGCTTAATAGCGCCACCTGTCGCATTGACTATGTACTAACAGCGCACGTGACTTGAATGCACAAGTTCAATAGTCCGCACTTAACAGGCTATTGAGATTCCCTTCCTATTTCAAAATAATGTCATAAGTAGGACATGCCTATTTTTAAGGGTACATCTCTACAGTACAAAAGTCTGGATTTCAAAATCAGAATTAGAAATATAAATCTAAAACATTGATTTTTTTATTTTTCATAAAAAAGAATATTAAGGGTAAACAGATATCCAGATGCCACTTCTTTTTGCGTACGTACTCATATAATCGCCTTTTGGGATATAAGATTCCGTGTTTCGGAAGACACGTTAAATGTGAGTCCTGGGCCTGATATCTCTAGCGCTCGTGCCTGATTACCGGCTTATCACTGAATGAGAGTGAGGGGATAAAGAGAACACCGATTTTGGTGCTCACACTTGGGCAGTATAATATGTCCCGGACAGCTTTCTGATGCTACTAGCCGCCGTGGACGTAATATTTCAGTACGTTATCTCTTTATTATTCTTTTGTTTCTAACATGCCTATGCGGAAACGAATATACCACATTAAAACCAGTCACTAGACGACCTCTTAATTCCGCTAAAGACAAAGATCGTTCGTGTGCAACTTTTGATTCTATTTTGCAATCCAGGCTTCCTTACAATGTTTTCCTTTACCAAACATCAGAGATTAAAATATCAATCCAATTCTCGCATATTTGCAATATCGATATCCTGGATATTTTAAGAGAAAAAATCCGCTTTTCACTCCTATATCCCATGACACAAAACTGACTGATACAGTAACAACATAGATATTTTTTAAACAAATTGGAAGCAACGTGACGCGTAGGTTTTTAACAAGCTGCCATCGATTTTATAAATCCCTAACTCATGTTACTTTAAAGTGATATAACGGTTTTTGTTAGCTAGTGGCTAGTTTTACATTTAAACGGTGGATTGGAACATGGATTAACGGTAACTCAACCATTATTTCATTCAACGGTTTACTTACGCATATTTAACGGGATCACGTGACTGTTTTCGGACGCAATAAGACTCCTTAGTCGTCCAATATGCTCTTCCTATGGCCCATCTCCCGATCAGCCAATGCCTTCCGTTCTTGCAAGGAGTGAGGGGTGTGCTCGTTTGCCAACCCTTAGAGAAGGAGTCCTGAACAGGACTGAGGCCAGGCATTTGCAAGTGATTCAGTGAGTCTGGTTTAGGCAGTTGATGGGGCCTAGGATGTTTCCTTATTCGCCACCAGCATAAGTGAAGCAGTAGCTTGTCGTTCTTATTTTTAAAATCGTTTTTATTTTTAGTCTGCTCCAAAATGTGCATTTTATACATCTGCAAAAAGATCCTTTACCTAACTTATCGATATACGTCAGATTGAGTAAACAATGTAATTTATTGAGTAAAAGTGGATTAGCACATTCTCCTCATGATCTCAAATCGAGGTCAAATAATCTATTTCATTACAGATGGCCTGATAGAATTTGGGAGGGAAGGTGAATCCCTGCCATTGTTGAGCTACATGGATGTGAGTCCTCTACAGATCAAATACTTCAGTTTTGCCGCTTGGACTGGTGTTGAAGTAAAGTTTCTCTACGACTGCCCCGTGCCGGGCGCCAATACCACATGTTAGTACCGTAAATAGATTTACACTTTAATTATTTTCAAAGGTGGAAAGAATTTTCCTTGGTCTCTATTTTTGTCGAAAGCAAAGCATGTATTATGAGTAAGAACTGAGTGATAAACGTACATATGTCCTAAATATGACATCGAAACTAAGGACCTCCGGTAAGCACTCAATACCATTAACTACTAGACCATCAGGCCAGTCAATTTGAAATCGAAACTACAAATGAACAATTTAAACAATGATACCTCATTTATAATGAACACCTTGAAATAACCGACAATTTTTTTCAGCTGATTCTCAAGAAATTGAACGCCGTCTCTCACCTACCGAAGAGTTTAAGAGGTCTCGCTTACAGTACTTGCTTCCTTGGATACCTCCAAAACCGCAAATGGATGTAACACTTGGCATCAAAGTAACAAACGTGAAATATGATCCTTTCCAATCGAAACTCATCACTTCATTGTCAGTTGTTGTGGTAAGTTTAAAACCCATACTTTGCTACATTCAGTTTTTCAAAAAATCTAGTCTTGAAGAACAAATGACGTCACGCCACGTTATTTTAGTATTACTGGTATCGACGTCAAGAGATTTGCGTTTGGCACACTTTGGCCAAAAAAGTTAAAACTAACACAACATTTTTGTTTGAAAGCCATGGAACCAATTTTTATTAATATTTAAATCAACTAATAAAAAAAAGAAAGAAAATAATCAATCAAAATGAATGTGTAACTTGGACTATCTGTTCAATCGATAATAGACCTTAATACGAATGCCATAAATTTCAGAGCTGGACCGACGAAGGAATGTCATGGTTCCCAGGCAAATACAACATTTCAAGTGTTCTCAAATTCCATCAAGGGCAAATATGGAGTCCCAGATTTTACATTTTTAAGTAAGTCCTACCTAATTACATCTCTTTAATATTAATTGTCTTGTCTATTGTCATGTCTATTGTTTTTGTTCAAGAGTGATTGAACTATTTGGATACGTCATATGACATGTTTTTCATTTTTAAACATAATTTTACATTTTACGTGATTTTACACCTTTACATCAGTGCATGAAGAGGATTTATGAAATAAGTAAATTGAAATGAATTGTCAAAATTACCTATATTGCCAAAAATGAATATCATATTCAAACTTTAAATGTACGGGAATGACATACATTACCAGACCAAAGACTTCAAATTTGTAATTTGATGTATTAATACATTACTAGTCTACTGTTGTATGAATATTATAATTATTAGAGCTTAGATATATTAGATTTAAAAATAAACTTACATGAGTACATTCAATATTTGTTTACCATTCAGTATCGCATCAAATCTTCTAATGAAAATAGCTAACCATCCCAATACCTGTGAACATTTTCAAGTTATGTACTTCCTTACCTTCGATATAATATTGGATCAACACATAGCATGCCCGAGATTTCAGGCGAAGCCATCACCGCCTCATGAATATGCTATGAATAAATAATTCTTTAACGTTCCACTGCTTCCGTTAACTATTGAGACTTGGATCGAGGAGATATTGAGGGGTAGGATCCTAATCTAATTGAAGTCTGACATAGCTACAATTCAAACATTAAACTAGTGTCTCATCAAAAACATAAATTTGAAATTAAACCCAAGTTCGATGGTCACTCCTGAAATACATTTATAATAACACTAGCTGTTGCCCGCGACTTCGTCCGCGTTTTTAGAAGATATAAGTTTTGGTTTATATCTACCCTGTTTTTACACATTTTCCATTGTATCTTCGCTCTTATAAGTCGCAGCGTGATGGTTTATAGCCTAAAACCTTCCTCGATGAATGATCTATTGAAAACAAAAATAACTTTTCGATTTCAACCAGTAGTTCCTGAGATTAGCGCGTTCAAACAAACAAACAAACTCTTCAGCTTTATATATTAGTATTAGTATATAGATTACAAATAATTTCTTATTCTAACTTAGGATAATGTATTATAGCCTAAGGTAAGGTAATGAAAACTAGCTAGCCTAAGGTCTAGGCTAGCTAGTTTTCATATACTCAACTAGGCTCGACACGCTCCCGGTGTCTAGATTTCTTTAAGTGTTATGATCGCTCTATATGATTACTCTATACCATTGCCATAAGGACCATACAACCCATAGGCCTATGATACTCAGTTGAATGCTTCAAACTAATTCTGTCAAGTAGATGAGATGGGACGACGCATTTTGTATTTTGATTGGCGTTAACGCGGAAATGTTTACGCGGCTCTCGGTTTTGGTCGAAAATTATTCGAAATTTTTCAGTTACGAATAACGCATCCTTCTGTTATCAATGCAAAAAGTTGCTCATATCCCACTGGACTTCAAGCTATCTCCATGACAAATTTAATTTAAATAGTTATCAGTTTAGATGTAAAAGCTTCAGAAATAGATAATCTTCTTGTCTACTTCTCGGTATTAGTAAGTCATGATGGCTTAATCAGAAGTTCAAGAAGCAAAAGTTACATACTTGCATGGTATTTTTCGACTATTCTAAGACGTCTCTGACATACCGTAGAAGAATATCTAACATTGTAAGGAAACCTGTGGATGAAGAAATCTTCATTCCCAAAATTGTGACTTTGTAGGCTGGTACCTGGTACATAGTGGTTTCTTAGGTTTACGCGAATGTTAGACATTGAAATGAAACTACTTTTACGGATTTTATCGCGGTTTTAATTTTAGATTTTAGTTCCCGACGTTTCGAAACCTTTGCAGGTATCATGGTCACGGGCAGACTGAGATGGTGTTCGTCTTGACAGAAGATGTTGCTCGTTCTACCTTCATATTTTAATTAATTATTTGTGGTCCGACCTACGCAGTATGAGCTCACTGTGTCTTGATGTCTTGCAGCGCTGCTCTTGGGTTTGGCCTTGAGTTTATTTATTATTGGATCCCAAGTAGGTGATATCTTCCGTCAAGCAACATCTTCTGTCAAGACGAACACCATCTCAGTCTGCCCGTGACCATGATACCTGCAAAGGTTTCGAAACGTCGGGAACTAAAATCTAAAATTAAAACCGCGATAAAATCCGTAAAAGTAGTTTCATTTCAATGGTACCTGGTACTTTAATAATTATAATCATTTCAGTTCAGATAACATGGATCCATTCGATGCTCGGAACACAGCTTTAATATCGATGACTCACGACGGTGAAGCGACCTTCCATTTCCAGTCTACGGTTTATACTTGGTGCACTGACTCCTCGCCAGGATTGAGCAAGTAAGCTAGTTAGCTCATTCAATAATAAAACCTTGTTTTAGAACAATTTGTTTAGGCGTCTTTATTGGGAATGCCGAATCTCAAGCAGTTTGTCTAGCTAGTTCATGTTTAACGACTGCGGTAGGATCCGAAACTAGTCTAGCGATCCCGACAAAAACGTATCTAAACTGTGAAATAATCACAAATATACTTCCATGAAAGGTACCTCGTCAGAATAATACTGTTGAATTATATCACAAAAGATTGCAACAGTGCACGGACACTATCACGCTCGCTAATACGTGAGTAAAAAGAAGAAGTTTGCTTTGATTTAAACTTGACATCGCCCGCTAACATAGAGATTTTGAATTCTTGAATTTTGGTATTGACTTCATCCAAAGTATCCAAACCATGATAAAGTAGACATGTTTTGTTAAATTCGCATTTCTTAAATAAATATTTGATAACAGATGGCCGCATGATGAGTATGAGTGTTCCATTGTTATACAAGCATGGGAAGCACACGAAAAGATTTCCATAGGAGTTATTGAACCGAACTCTACAAAGATGCAAGTTGTAAGTACCTGGTATTACGTAAGCACTGATAATGAATTGATAGTTATCGATACAACTAGAGACTTTAAAAAGAACGCAACGATTCTGAAAGATAAAGTTTTATTTATTGATAGTTTGTCGTTAAAATAATACATATAATGACGGATCAGAAGTCTAAACTAATTTATGTATCTTGGTCGTTGACAGGAAGTCCACCCATTCCTATGGCATACTTGGCCCTTGCTTACATATACCCCTTGGCATAAATATATCCCGTAGACTTAAACTCTCTCTGTGTAATACGTGTCTTGAAAATCCTTAATGAATTCAGATTGTCGCCTCATAACTTTAACCACATGTAATCGCGGTTTAACTTTCTATTCAGTTTGCAGGCGTTGACGACGTTACAGAAAACGAATGGGAAGTGTCAACAAAACAATTTATAGTAAAACCAAATCTATGGAACCACTTTTACTCAACCGATGACAACGAAACCCATCAGAGCGATAGATATATCATCGACGTTACTTTGAAGAGACATGCTACAGCATATAATGTTGTATTTTATACTCCATTGCTAGGTAATAAGGCTTAAATTCTTAAGTATAATAGCAAAAATTGGTTTGGGGTGTTCCAAGGAACTGTCTTAGGACCAATTAAAAATACTTCAATGTTATATAATTTTGGGAGTAACGTTGCTCCCTTCAAATATATAGTTTATTTTTTTCCTCTTTCTTTTAGTTCTGGTCTTATTCGTGTTGATGTCATTTTGGAGCGAGCCTTTGGTTATGGACAGGATTTGGTTTCTCGCCGGTTGTTCTGTAGTAATATCCATGGGTCTCTGTTACATCGACTACTTAATCCCATCACATACATTGCCTTCCATACGTAAGTATTAAAAGCTTATTTTAAGTCATGTTAATAAAATTCCTTCACTACGCCAAAACCACTGCGCAACATAACTTTGCTTCGATCCCCTCGCAAGTCAAAAGTTTTTAACTTCCTTTGTCTTTTTAGTGGTCCTGTACACAAACGTATTATTCGGAGTGCTTCTAGCACTGCTAATTCAAGCGTTCCTGATGACGACTGCTGCGGAAAACATATCCAAAATGGCGACAGTGCAAAGAGTTATAAGATCGAATGTTGTCAGAATAATCTTCTGTCTACCTTACGTGGTACAGTATTTTTGTAATAATTAATTAAGTATATAGTATTATCTTTTAGTCTCACTAACCTGTTAAAATTTAACCCGAACAAGGAAACTGGTTAGGACTGAATGCGGAAAGAGCAGAACCATGGCCTGTGGTGGAATTTGAATGAGCTCACATCCACTAGTGGTCCACCATAGGCTGAGTTGATAAAACTGATATGGCCATCATCACACACGTCATTTCAAAACCTAATTTAGATGCTAAGTAGTCATCTTATAGGGACAATACGAATTCTGTGATAAAAAAACACTTTCCTCGGAATTGAAACACTGAAAACACCATCCAAAAGCAAAAGCTATGGAAATACTCTCAATATCGAACGATGCCTGCGACTTACGTAAGGAACAATGACACGCAGTGGTTGACCGACGCCGATGTCACTGTGCAATGGAATCACAAGCACTCACTTTGTCTCCAAACGGCGAACGTTCAGTATCAAGACGAGAATTTTCAGCCGCTGTTGCTTTGTCAACGTATTGGTATCTGTGAAAGCATGTAGGGACAAAATGCCGTTATACGGACTCTTGGAATTACCTACGTTTTGTGCAGTCAATAATTTATGCTATTTGAAGTGGAAAATATAGAGTAAAAGATTAATTTATTTTTTCAGGGATTTGTATTAAGTGGCTTAATACTTTGTGTAACAGTTCCCATAAATATTTTTTTCTGCAGTTTTTACAAAACCTCACTGTGAACTTCTTTCTTTTTCTTCTTTTATAAAACTTTTGTCATATATATTATTCAGGCATCGTCTGCTAGCAATGGAGGTTACTTCTCACAAGAAGATGAAGATCCCCAAGCAACTCCAATATCAAGAGAAATAGAAGAAATGGAGAGTGAGAACGAAGGGAAGATGAAAGAAAAGATGGAGTTAGCAGAAGTTATTGACAGGATTCTGTTTATGACTTACACTATTACGTTTGCTGCTATGTTGGGGGCTCATTTTTAGGATAATTCCAAGTTAAATATGTGACCTTCTACATCTAAGTGATAGTAAATCCCCTGGAGAAAAAAACATAAATACAGGACTCAATCACTCAATCACTACTAATTTCTTTGTCGGCATCAATGTTTGTAACAAAATCTTTTCTTCTCGATTCTGTTTAAACAAAAGAAGCTTATGTTCACATAAAAAATAATGTCTATTACCAAACGAGGCGTATTGCTTTTGATTTATTATCCTTTTTTTAACTACCTTACCCGATATTTAGTTTAGGATATAGTTAAAAAAATATACAACAAGTTTAAAACTAGCTGCCCAAATCTACATCTATCAATCAACTAAAACTCCGCCTCAGCTGTATTAGAATACCCAATTTGCAAATACCAATGATCATTTATTACTTACAAACATTTTTTTCTGCTAAACTAAGGCACATGTTTTCTAGCGAAAGCAAACTACACCGAAGTCTATTCTTTTTTTCCAAATTTATTCTTAAAATAAGAAGAAAACATAAGTAAAAAAATACTAAGAAACCGTAGATAATAACTTAAAAATATAAGGTACGCATAAGCCAAAAATATTCTAACAAACGCACAGCTATGTATAATCCCATAACAATAAAAACGTAACAAATTAGCTTTTATTGTCGCAGTAATAAGGGTGATTTCATTTGTGACCTACCTACGCATATTCTCCAAAGTAAGACATTTCGGCAAATGGTCTGTGACAAAAATCTTATATGTAGGTACGCAAACCGATGGCAGGGCATTACATTCAGTGAATGAGCTTCATAATTTCGCTAAAATATATTCAAGACTGCCGTTGGAACATGGAATAAAGATATTACAGGTTATTTGTGTTCCTAAGCTTTTTGTGGAATTATTTTATTTTATATTTTCTTTCTCTGTATTAATAAAATGTTCCGCTTTTTTGGAGATTGCAGAGCGCATTTGACAGTACTTTTTTCATTCACTTTTTGGCAGTGTATCCGTTGTTGGTAAAACGAAATTTCAGAAGATATTCTTAAAACAACTTTCTAATATGACATTGTATAGAGCAAGAGTAGTTTATTTATAGCATATTTGTGAACTGATTGTTCTGCAACACAATAAGCTCTTATATTGGATCATAATATTTAGAATGTTGAGGTTTTTCTTTATTTTAAGCCTTAAACTGTTACATTCTAAAGACGATTTTTCGCTGCCAGTATTAAATCTTGCTTATTCCGAAATATCAGTAAACTCAGGTTAGTAACCTCTTTGCGAAAACTTATGAAAAAGACGAGAATTCGCATGTCTAATATTAATATGGTTTCGTATATCTTTTCATATTTCTCACACTTTTTCACGAGCACCTTTCTACGAGGCTGACAGTTTTATAACAGAGAACGCATTTACAAGAAGTGAGAGAATTTCATAGAGACTTTATTACTGGTTATGAGCTGAATATTTGGTACAGAATATTACTTTCAATGTCATTTCACTTGTATTTTTATTTGTGGGAAGCATGAAGCGTCAATTTTTGTAATAATATTACAATTACTTCTTATCGTTGTCTTTATGTCTGAATGCTAAAGCAAAATAATTAAGAGTTATAAGTAATTCTGACGCGTAACAAATTAAATGTTTATTTTAATGGCTGTCCTTATTGAGTAAACCTTGGCAGTAAAAATCCATATTTTTATTTAAAATACAAAACACAGGTATGTATAATTCAGTTTAATCATCTATTAAATTAAAATAGCAGTTACAATTTCTATTCTAATGAATATTCTGATCTTATATAAAAAATAGAATAAAAACAGCTTTAAGTTATTGAATTCACAATCTATGTTTAAAGGATTAATTAACATGCCAGCATGCTAAACTATACCTTATTCAGTCCTTAATTAGAATACAAAATCCTATGCACTACATTTAACTTCACTCGGATAATTGCAAGCTAAGATTGTCTGATCCCAATGTAAACCTTTCGAACACTTGACTTCCTTCGGTTCATAGCTACCGTCAGCCTTTATCACGCAGATGTAAAATGAAGAACAGTCTCCTGCCTTCGGAGCATATAATCGACCCTGGCATATCGTAGCTGGTGTCACTGAAGAAGCTGGTGAAGGAATGGGTAAAGATGATGAACTTGAAGTCTCAGCCGCAGAAGAATCAGAATTAGAAGTAGTTGCGTCAGGGGACGAAGTACTTGATGGGCGATTGGTGGTAAAGGAACTGTCCAGTGCAAGATTAATAGCATTCAATAGAGGATTGTTCCCATCACCACATAGGCCATGGAAATCATCGGTCTCGATACTCCAAATCATGATCTTGTCAATCCCTAATGACTTCGCGTAGTCGACTTTCAAGGCGATGGAGTTGGCATCGTCGTAAGTAACCCAGTCGTAATCTTTGAAAGCGTATGGAACTTTTGCTAGTTGGTCGTAGCGTTGTGTCCAGGATTCAGTTTGAAGAAGGTTGCAGAACTGAAAATAAAGAAGATGATAAAAATAATAAAGATACCTATTTAATAGTCGTATTAGACTTCAACGTAAAGGAATTTTAAACTTAGAGTACAAAACCGCTTGTCAGATACAATAAGTAGCTAATGCAGCACGAATTCATTTTCAATTTCATATGCGGGAAAACAAACGTCAACGTCGTATTGAAAATAGGTTGTTAAAGATGAGAATAAACTTTTTAGAGCTGAACTTTTATCAAAATCCAAAGACATGTAGCTGCATATCTGACATATCTTCACGGTATTACACAAGAAGGTACAGCAACAATCCTTAACGATCAGAAACTCTCATAATTGCACGTCAAAGGTAAAATTTCTCGCGTCCTTGCGAAACGAAATACCGAAATTTAATTTATGCCATCTGCAGCTGAGTCGTATGGCAAAGTTTTCGAACTCCAGTGTCAGTTGTTCTTATAAAGGATAAGTTAAATATAAGTCGGATGTGTATCCCGAACTTTTGTCTTTGTTCATTAATGTTAGAACCGCATTACGGTAAGGGAGTGAGCAAATGTAACTTGAATGTTTTTGTATTTAGTTAGACAAAGATACGGTGTGTTTAGTATCTCTAAATGCTTTATAGGATTTGGGCTTTTTAGGATAATTTTTTTTTTTGGATAATTCGCTAGATAGGGAATCGTGAAAAAATTTGGGGAAGATCGTCGCCCAGCAATACGATATTATAGGCCTTTGAATCAAAAGATAAATTGATGTCTACTAAAACACGCGATGAAGCGAGCAAAACAAAATACAATCAATACAAAACCATTTCTCTTTGTAGACCCCCAACCGTCATATTCAATTGAATTTTTATAATTCAATCTAAGAAATGTAATTTCTCTATTGAAAAACTAAGCGTTTCATTTATGAATACAAACAATCGACTACGTTATTTGCTTGACCCAATTAATATAAAAAGACGATATTTTAATACTATTACTCGTTTATTTAGTTAACTCGGTTACTTCGACCCAATTCTTTTATATTTTACTTACATTTTTCTTTTTCAATTATTACAAATTGAATATAGAAGAAAAGCGTTGTTTTATAATGTGGACTTTGCAATGTGAATTTAAAAAAAAAATCATATAGTAAATTTAATGCATCATTTAAATTTAAGACTTTTTGTGTTATAGACCAAATATCTATATCATATAGAATCTAACCACTTATTAATGCTAGACAAAAATAAGTAATCATGTTCCTTGTACGGATTTTGGGGATCTGATAAACCGAGCAATCCATACTTACTGTACTTAATGAATCGAATATTTGCAGGAACCTTTTAATAAAAGTCTAAAATCACAAGATTAGGAGCCATTCTTACAACTCACCTCATTATATCCTAAGAATCCATTAGTAGCTGTATATGGTCCTGCTATACCGGCTCCAGTGGCTGCGGCTCTTACTCCATTGACATTAGCATCACTGAGGGTAAATGTTCTACCGTAAAATGGAACACCTACTGCTATTTTCTCTGGAGGACAACCTGCAAATCGATTTTCTAAATCTAGAATTTCAACTCAAAAGGCACATCATCATCTCTTGAAGACTTGGAAGTTTTGGAATCGAGACGGAGCTCTACAAAAACGAAGTTGGTGCCTTAAGTTTGATAAAGTATACCCAACTTGGCAGTCTTTTTAAGTGAAAGGTTCGACTCGCGACATCGCCGCCGAGGCAGGTCATACTCGTAATTAGAAAATCCAGTTTGATCCGAAAATAGACGGGCGATCTCAGGTATTTAAATGGGAAAAGGGGATGGGTACATTTTGATGTCAATCTGTCTTCCCCAGGTTAAAAATATTCTAAAGAATTAATCCAGGTGAAAATTGTTTATTAAATTATTGCGTACCTGCACCAATCCAATAGGCTAACGCTTGGTCAATAGTGTACAAATCCTCTTTCACAGCACCTTCATCGCCTTCACCTTTGTACAGCGGAGAGTTGTGACCAGTGACAGGGTCCCAAGAACCGTGCATATCATACGTCATAATATGAATGATGTCTAAGTACCTGAGTTCAAAAGTATTGTTTTAATTCAGAAAACAAAAAAAAACAACTTCTTAATTCCAGACTTTGGTTAATTAGAAAATTTTAGACCTTACAACATCAGACTTCGTCTTTCAATTTGGCCAGGATTATCAAACTTAACATAAAAGTCATAAATAGGCCATGTGTCCTGTTTCTACAGATAAGATTTGAACAACACACGACGCACACTACAGCAAGTGCTGTTTGAAAAACAATAACAAATATTTATACTCGCCACAAATCAAACACTAACCACAGCACTAGAAGAACAAATGTGATAACAGACCTTACTTATACATTAACATTAATGAAAACACTTACTGAGAAATCGCCGTTACATTATAAGACTGTGAAGCAGCTTCCCTAACTGAAGACACGGCAGCAGTCAACAGCAGTTCCTTCTTATCAAACGCCTCCCTGATCTCTCGTAACAGAGTAGTAAAGTTGTCAATATCAGCTGTTCCATAAACTGTGTCTCTACGATTGGGGTACTCCCAGTCAAGATCCAAACCATCGAAACCGTAACTTGTGATCATGTTGAGAGAACTATCAATGAAGTTCTTTCGACGAGACGTACTGGCGGCCATCTGGTAAAAAATAAGTGAAGTGTCATTAGCTATGTTGGTTGACATGAAAGAGTTTAATGATTGGATCTCTACAAATAAATTTAAATTATGATGAATTTATTATTATTTCATTTCGAGGCATCAAATATAAATTTATAAGAACAGTTAATATTTTGATCTTAATACTAGGTCTCTAGAATTTATTCGACAAGTACTTCAGCCATTACTTTATATTTCGCAAGCGATTCTCAAAGATGAACCTTGAAAACATTTTTGGTTGGCAACTGGAGTTAGTCAAGGACCACTTATACATTTTCCAGATTTTAAGCCTACTTGAAAAGCATAATTTAGGCTAAAGAAAAATTAGAATTTCCTAGTTATTTATACAAAAGTTACAAATTGATCAGATGGGAAATCTATTTAAATGAATCTTAGAAACTTCTTATCTTATCACTCAAGATAAGATAGTACCGCTTAATTTAAGTCCATTTTATGTAGAATAATAAAACTTACTTTGGAATACTTAGCTGATCCCTCGTTCCATCCCCCAACGGCGAGAAGTGTTTTTAGATTCGGATTTTTATTTTTTAATGCATTGAATTTTTTGAAGTTGTCTGGAAATTGGAAGAAGTAAATTAAATTTTAGTCTTTTGAGCATGCGAAGAAAGTAAGGTTAACCTAAGATGGATATTACGACATAAAACATTTTGGACAAGACAGGCTGATTTGTCATCTTTTTATCAGTAGTCTACACCCGAATTTTGACCTTTGAAGACCTATGTATGTAAGAAATACTTGGAACTCCTTTGTTTGTGCGATAACCAGTTGAAAGTTTCTAAATTTTAGCTACTAGTTAACAAACAAATGCGGAATTTGATTTCTAAAATAAACGTTTTTTATTATTGTTTTAACTTGTACGAAGAAAATCTAAATCGAAATAGTGAAAAATGACTTTCACCAAAGGAAATATATTTGTCATGACCATAATCGATACCCATATGTCAGATGAAAGTTACAAATAGCGTGTTTCAATAGTGCTAGCAAAGAAAAAAACAATCCCTGGCCACTTAAAAGTAATAAGAATATATTTCATGACTTACCCCGTCCATCAGACAAATCCAAGTAGGGATCCAATGAAATGATTTTCCCGGTATTATCGATTCCCGCAAAAGTGTATATCAAGTGGGTGCAAAGATACGGATTGATGTTTTCCACGTCATATTGTCCATAGCTGTGTCTGTAAGTGGCCCAGGTCCCATAGTAGCATATCACTGCTTCTGCGACGAAAACAAAAACGAATAAGCTTTTATAAAGGACCCTCACACTATAGAATTTAGCCCTTGCATCGGAGGGCGTACACAGACATTCAAGTAACAGGCACAAATACTCCTAGACTCAGTACAAGCGTTTGGTGATCAAACAAAGTTGGTTTGAGGTGGTGACCTTTTCGCAACAGGAAAAGCAATATTCCCATTATAGCAATATTTAGATGGATATTCAGCTTAACATTTTTATAAACATTTGACAAATCTTGACTAATATGCGCCTCATTTTCTTTATTATCTGAAATAGATGGGCCTACGCCTAAGGCTGTCTATCTATTTGGCGGTCACTTTTACAAGAAACGAGGACTATTTAATCTTCACGACCCATTTTTGGAGGCACCATATCCAAAAGACAATTAAAATACAATAAAAACAAAAACAATAATCCTATAGAATAGAAAACTCAAAACTACGATACAAAAAACACTGATGATGATAACATTAATACAGAAACAAGCACTCACTTTCACTGCTCACCAAACCAACTATTAAACTAAAGAGCGTCGACAACAAAACACTAACACCCAACATTTTGCTTAATCACTACAACAATGTTTGTTCCTCATAAAAATGCTTCCTATATATGCAGTCTTATCTCAAGTATCATTGAAATCAGATAAGATGCCAATGTCTCATTATATCTGCCGAGTAAAGTATAGTGTAGTATATTAGTATTGTCATTGCTATCTTCTGATTAATCAATTTGTTTTGATTTAATTGTATTTGCCGTTTGAATAAGCAATGGATCTGTTGAGAGTGGAATTTGATGAAATGCGTGAGAAAGATAATGAAAAATTGGACTTTTTCTATTAAACATTGCATCGTCAATAATATGTTGCATGAATAACAGCTAACAATGTGTAAAAAGGTCTAAATTTCATGAAAAGAAACGTTAAATTCACAATGAAAGAACTTTTAGCATTCATATCATGAAAAGGAGCAAAATTATAAAAGCCTTGTGCTCTTCATAGCTCTTTCGTTATCACCCACAATTTGAATACGTTCGCAACACAAAAGTAAACAAACAGCATGTTTTCTTAAGCCTTATAAAAAATAGAAACAAACGCCAAGTTAAAGTGCAATAAACAACAAAAGGCACGCCTCGTATTTTCGTTCTCGCTTGCAACGCGGAAAAAGAAAAAAAAAGCCGTCCAAGAGAACTACATTTTTAAATTCTCATTAGTTTGCTAACATGAAGGGCATTATACTTTCATTCTCCACTCCAAAACTTGATTGTTTACAAGCATTTTCGCGTGAAATTGATCACTAAAATCCAAACCGACTGAATCCTTGCGAATTGTGAGAGAAAATTGAATTTTTAAAACCATACACGGCTTTTATGTGAGGTCTAGTTTTATTTGGAAAAACATTGCGGTAATAATTTAGCGAGGCCGACGGCCAGCCGTTCAAATAAAAGTCGAAAAAATGTCTCTACACCCCACATGCGCTTTTTCGGCCTATGTGGAGTACTAGCCATGTATTCCCGCGCTAGAGCCGCTGTGGTAACGGCTAAATGGATTTCGTGTGGATTTCAAAGTTCTTTGTCCCGATATTGACTTTCAAGTGTTTGCCTTCTTTTTTAACATTTCCCTCGCCGTATCGTAATTCTTTGTGGCTTTCCCAAAGTTTTGTACATGTTTAGTTTCAGTTTTCCCGGCTATCTCCTATTTACTTTTTGTTTCTGTTTGTGGAATTGTAGCTTCTATCCATGTAATCCGAATAAATAGTTGTACAGGTCCATTTTGGAGACCAAATCCAAGTATAACTGTGTTAATTACTTTTATGAAATTATTGAAAGGAAGTGGTTCAAATAAATCATCATCATCATCATCTCAGCCCATAGCAGTCCACTGCTGGACGTAGGCCTCTCCATAATTTCTCCAGCGCGACCGGTTCAAATAAATAATTACCAAAAATTTAACACAAAGGTAAATTAAATGATGGTCATTTTGGCTGGCTTGGCTGGTCATTTTTTTATCATTTAGCTCCATTTAAATGATGAGCAAAATGATCAAAAAATGACCAGCAGGTCAACATGAAAAAGAATCAACAGCAGAAACTCAAATCGATTAACCCAAATTTTCAATAGGTACATCCCGTTACATAAATTCCATACATTTCCCTGGTAACAGGTACGTCCTCAAACGTATCCAACAAAACACCCCGAACTGACCTGCTCGTACCGTCAATGTACAAGTGGACTATGTATTGATCCTACCCACCTTTTTCGATAAAAAAAACTCTTTGTCCATCCCAGTGAATAGTGATAGTTCGTTTATTGGATTTTCTTAAAAAAAACCATTGCCTTTGCTCTTGCATTTACACTAGGTATATGCTATTTACGCATGCGAAATGACTATTTGAAATGTTGACGTGGATTTTATAGGATATTTCTGGATTTTGACGAAGTGTGATCCTGGCATTAGTGTCATAGAGTCGTCATTAAAGAGAGTTTATGTTACTTTTAGTATTAGTTTATGTTATTTTCTCAAGACCTAATTTTAAAACCAACAGCAACCGAAGCTTTAAATTTCTCATTGCGGGAGTGGTTTTCATAAAAAAAAATAGGCTTGTGTAAGATAATAAATAGACACTGAAAAATATCTTCATCACTATCATTCACAGCCTTTATCCTCCCACTGCTGGGCATAAGCTTCCCTTTTCTCTTGCAAAATTGGCATGAGCATGAGCATGGGCATGGCAGTAGGGACCTGTGCCATCTTCATCCACACTCACTCGAACCTACAGTTTAACTATATCGTCGACCAATCTTGCTCCCCTACGACCGGGTATCTTGGTAATAGAAAAATATGTTTCACAAACTAATTAGTTCTATGAAATCGTTCATATGATTCAAATCATTGAGTTACGTTAAATGCGTCACAATATTCTAATAGATTCAGATAAGATTATTAATAACGGAATGTTTTCGTTGTAAGAAATAAGAGTACTTGATATCTCAATGCGGGTATACGCAATTAATAATAATTTCGGCGTACTATTAACTTCGTGAGAAAAAATCAATGTAACACCATTTATAAATGCACCTCTGCAAAAGTAAGGCTTATTTCCATATTAAACTTATAAGATCACACAGGAACCTACAGCTTCTACGGAACCTCCTCCATGCTCGAGTTCTACTCATACAGAAGGTTTTTTATCACTCGCCAAAATAAAATACAACGGTGTTTCGTACCTACTACTAAAGCCGCGTATACTATGTTTGATACTTTTTACAAAGAGCAGCTACAATCCAACGTCGAATTGTCAAAAACTTTTTGAACTCCGACAAAGTTCTGTTTCAGGATTGTGTTGAGTGAAAATAACGAATACTGATTAAAAGAGAATAGTACTGTAGATTTTGAAAGCCCTTAAACCTTACATAAGCATCATCCTAGCCTTTCCCCAACTATGGTGGGCACGGCTTCCAGTTCACTCTCTCCTCAACCCAGTTACCAGGGCAACATGATACTCCTTAGTCAGACTGGTTGTCAGACTTTCTAGATTGTGACTACCCGTAACGACTGTCAAAGATGTGTAAATAACAGCCGAACCTATACTGTGAATGTGATCAGTATTAGGACCTTAGATTTGGAATGTTTAGAAAATAAAAACTTAGAGTTAAACAAGTAAGATTGCGACATTTACTGAAGAAATATAGAGCCTAAAACCACGCATTAGAGCAATAATATTATTATGTATGTGAAAGCGTGACAGCGCTCTTCACAGCATAGAGCGTCATCTCTTTCACACTAATTCACACCCACTTTAATATTTTTTTCAGAGGTGTTAGGAGGCCCACTGCTTTTTGAAAGAATAAATTTATCTTCTGTCGAACCCTGTGATGTCGACCAGAAAACTCTAGAAAAGTTGACAACGCATGAGAGGAGATTCAACTATCTATATAGACTAGCTACAAATTGACTGCTCAAAACAAGAGACTGTTGCTATGTGACAATATTACGTAACATGTGAACATGACTGTTGTTGATGCCTACAAAGGTAAAATTTTAAGATAAAACATCAGTTCATTTTTGAGGAATGTTGATTATATTATATAGTAATTATGATTTTAAAGATAGCTGTCTTTAAAATCATAATTACCATTATATTCAGATTGTTTGATAAATAAACCGATAATTATTTATCATGTGTGCATGTGTGTTGCTATGCATTGCCATGCACCAACCAAATGCGCGGCGGTTCAGGTCTAGTCAGTGTCACCAAATACGATAATGTAATTTTTTTGCAGTTGCGGTGGCGGGATTTATCGGGATTGCCTGACTAGTTTCTGTCCCAATCGGAGGTCTTAATCAAAAGCTGAAGCGGCGACGGGGTCGCAAGTCGAACGATTCCTAATAATAGCCTTGAGGAAGCCGTTCTTCAACAATCATGACTCCGACTCACGATACTTGTTATAATAAAATAACTGTTGGTCCTTTCTAAGATCGAAGACCCAATTAACACCTTTAATTCCTGTTGGTCTTTCCCAAACTACATAATACGATTAAACACATTAGCCGAATGAAACGCAAAAAAAAATTGTTAAAATATTAACCAACATACCGTCCACACATATTCCATAATATTTTTACTACACCCATAACAATTGCAATCACCGTTTATTGTGATGCAGTAGTTACAGGCGGTAATCACAGGGAAGCTGTGATCTGTGGAAAATCGTTAGATGTTTCATGCTCACTACACCTCAATTGATGCTAACAAACGGCACTGTACTAGTATTTGTCGATTACAACTCGTAAGCCTGCGGACGTGTGTGATATCGATAGCTGAAGCAGACTTTCTAGCCAAGTCACATTTGTACAATCCCTAACGTCTATAAAAACAATAGGTTTGAAGATGATAGGTCAAAGGCACGTGACTAATCAAAACGAAATGATTGTCATTGGCATACGTTTGAGCCATTTCTGTTGACGTCGGGGGCTGGTGTATTCAAGCAAGGAACGCTTTTGAATCTATGATGAACTGGCCATTCGTTTGGTTACCATAAAATACCTGTGCATGAAGAGTTGCAATGGATTGCCATGCACCAATACCCAAACGCGGATGTCTTAGTACAGCGGATTTGGTTTAGCTAGTAATATCCTGGCAGTACCCACTTCCTGCCCTAAGGAGGAGCCTGTTCAGAACGATACCCTCGCTTTACAAAAAAAATAAAGGGACCACCACCGCCACTTTAAAGAAAACTTATGATTGTGGAATCACATTGCAGGACTACATCTCTTTTGAAACTTGCTAGCCTTTTTCGGAGGTCGAAGTTTACTAATGAAAGCAACTTCGTTAATTTATGGACTTAAATTCTACTGTACAGTTTTAAAATGACATCGGTTTTATTGCCTCTAATGCCTTTGCTTACATTCTTTTTGCGGCGTCTCGCTTCCATGTCCCACGCGAGGATTGAACCCGCCTCACGCACATTGGGTTTGATGTGGAGTCTTTTACCGCTTGATCAACAGCATACGACACTGCTAGCACTGGATCGCTACTCCATCTTGGATTGTTAGTACCATCTCAGGACCAAATCGAGATCTGAATCGATTCAAAAGCAGAACTAAACTAAATAGTTATGGAAGGAAGTCCAATTCCAATTTCTCCTACTACAAGCACTAGCAAATTTTTAGTAAGCATTCGTAAACCCGTGGTACTTTCAGTTGCTATTGAGCATTGAATTTGTTTTCGGCCGTGAATGCACTAACGAGCAGTTCTGAAATTTATTTGACGCGTAAATTTTTATTTCGTTTTAGTTTTTGATACTCTTTTGTTTTGCGATAACTCAAGCTGTCATGTCAGCCATTATTTTTGTTTATTAACACGCGATTGTTTTTTGTTTATTCGTATAATATTTTTTTGTGTAGTTTATTTTATTGTTTTAGTTGGTATTTATTCAATAATTTTTTAATTACCTAATATTGAGCTGGTGTTGTTTCTACTTTTGCAACTGTGATTATTGAATAAGTTACTTGTTTTCAAAAAGAGTCTTACAAAGAGGTTAATTCAAACGTTAAATACCTAATCATTTAAGTATTTATTTTAGGTCCTTAAAATCATAATCCTAAGTATAATTTTAGACGTAATATTGTTCCAATAAACTTGAATCACAGATCAAATGACCGACAAATTTATTTCACAACGGTTTAAAATCCATAATGTTAAATACCAAAATATGCAGCTGAGCAGCTCCATAAAAGTACCATTAATCGACATCCCCGTGCATACTCGTGCGTCCCTAAACCTTTTACGAAAAGGCTTTAACGAAACAAATTATAAATTCAGTTAGGAAGTGGCGACACGTTGTTCTTAACAACGGGAATGAGATTTACTAAAGCTGCACATTCAATGAACGATTGTTAGGGGTCGTACGAACCTTGGCAACTTATCACCTGATTAGCTAACAGGCCCACGATAGGGGCACGTCATCTTAGGTCCGTTCCTGCGAGGAGTGAGGGATAGGCTCGAGAAGAAGTTCTTAACCTGAGGCCTGCCAGAGTCGAGCCGAGTATGCGCGAGCGATCCTCTGATCCTGGCTCAAGCAGTTGTAGTGGAATGGTGCATTTTTAGTTAGTGAGAGTACTTACTACTATTTTCACAATTTATCCTCGGCGTTGGTTAAAAAAAAGGTATAAAATGTATCGAAAGATCCCATTAATTTTTATAAACCCAATTGATTTTGGGAGAGCCCGGTTCCTTCCTAGGCATTGTTATAAACTTTCTGAGAGAAAGCAACGTCGCAACGGCAACGACCAAAATTTCGTTGCATTTCGTATTGCCTAAATTAATCATGATGGAGTAGCAATCTTTAATTACCGGATTCGTAAACAAGCGTTTGGGAGTCAAGCCAACCGTTGGTGAAATAAAACACCTCGCCGAATAATGTGTTCGAAAACGAAATCTAAGAAAGTGGTGATCAATACCTTGTCCTCACTTAACAGAGACTTTACCCAGCAGACGATATCATGTCACATGTATACATTATTGCACACGGTCCTCGCAATTAAACAAAATTGTGAAATATAAATGTGTAAGAATTCCTACAAATTAATCAGTAACAATTTACAGGTTTACATTTCTAGTAACTTAGATAAGTAATGCTTATGATTTACTTAATCGTGAAGCGGAATACAAAGAAGACTTAGACTAATATTAAAGTTGAGTCAGCAGCAGTGTATTTCAGGGGCCATCTTTCTTTGTTACTTGATCCTTAACAAGCTGGGTTTCATCATCAAAATCGAAGTGCTGGGAAATTGTCTATGTAGCGATTTCCGTCTTTCTCTCTAACCTCCTCACATGTTGCCACTTCTGCTCTTTCCTTTAGATGGTCTAAGTTCTTCCTTCCTAGCCCTAATATGCCTCTTCCAGCCTATCTGAGCTTCTATTATATTTCGTAATTAATGAGTTGTTGGAAGGAATTTTCCAAATTACTAATACTACATATTAAAGCACTGAGCTATGTTCCTAGTGATTACAAAATTACAAATAGTGTCTGTAAGAAGACAGATATTGTGAAAAAAAAATACATTTCTAATCGTCTGAAAAAGAATAGATAAATGTCATGAATAAGTAGATTTAAAGAGAAGTGATTACTGAATAAATGTAATTTCATTTCTAGTAAGCATGATAAGTGTTATAAGTAAAATACTTATGATAGTAAACTCGTTAACTATCACGTGTTGTTACTTGTTTATTAATGTACTTGAGAGAAACGGTTGCGATTTACTTATGTCGACACGTTTTCTATACTCAATCTATGTGTGCTCAAATTTCTATGAGCATGAGAATTGAATGTTTTGGATAACCCCAACTGGAGTGTTTTTTTTAATGGATAGATATTTTATTAAATCAATAAAAAGTTAAGAAGATAAAATAAATAGGTACATTTTTTTTATTCTTATTTATTAAGTGTAACAATCACGTTTTGTCCGTGGGAACGGAACTTATTTTCGAGTTATTTAACGATGTTTTTAGCAGTAGTGTAGTATGTTCCCATGTTTCTTCCTTTCCTTACTTCAGCTACAGCTCCATTGTTGTGTTTTTATAATTTGTTATAGCGAAAACAGAACTGCAACATCTATGAAAACTTTCAACGGTCTAGTTGCTACGGTTCCTGAGATACAGCCTATTGACGAAGGCAGACAGACAGACTGAAACAGCTGTAACGGAATTCCTTTTTTACCCTTTAGATACTAAACCCTAAAAAAGTGTAATAACATGTAATCCCATCACACACTTATTCCACTAAACTTGTTTTTCAACCAACCAACAAACCTTATTAAATTGTCCATTATTTCAGCAAACATTTAACAATAATAAAAGTATAATCGCTTTGATAACAGCAAGCCTTATTCTATTTACAAAACAAGACTGATGTTTGTCTCCGGACGTAAGCATTCAAAACACCGTTAAGGTTTCGTCGTAAAGATTTATAGCCAAGTTATGACTCATTTTGTAAATTTATTTTGTTTGGCATTGTATGTGTGGAATGCAGAAGTTTATTTTAGAAAGTACCCTTAGACCTCTACTGTGCCGTAGACGGACTGCTGTAGTAAACACATTTTATATACTTAATAGACCTAGTACACGTCTAATAGAAATCTTTTAATTATCGATTTCGGGATTGAAAATTACCTTTTATTTTTCAGGAAAATGAGACACAAATACGAAATTTATACGAATACAAAACCTTTTTTTGGAATGGAAAATAATGTTTTCTTAAAAAAGCAATGCGTTCAGTGTTAATTTCAAACGTTACTGTTCTCAAATTATTCTTATAGGTATTGTTAAGCGGACAAACGATCGCTATCAACGTCATAACTTTTTTTTAAGTCGGACGACTTCATATTTTTCGCGGCCATCTTGTGACTATGTAAACCCTCTGTGTTTATTCAATTTACTTGTCTTGAAAGAAAATGGGTTACGAAATAAGGGCATTATACATTAATTCCTTTGCTTCTGTTTACTAGAACTTATCATTATTGTGTGTTTAAATATTTGTGGTAAACATTTGCCTTTATCTCATGTTTGAATAAAAGTATGTTGCCTTTAAATAAGTTTATTTTTCTCCAAGGGAAGGGCTATATAGGAGAATATTATATTGACTACACGGATAGCCGAGTGGTTGAGGTTACCACGCTAAAACCACGTAGGACAAGCATTTGTGTGATCGACGAATGCTTGTTCTGAGTCTGGGTGTCATGTGCATGAAATTTGTTTGTTTATTATGTTTGTGAAAACCCCGCGACACAAGGATTAAATTTCCTTAGTGGGGGAGTCGTTTTTCAAACAATAATATAGAACCCTCAGTATCGCGAGTCAGACTCACAATTGATCAGTTTTCATTTCTCATTAAAACTCTTCAATAAGCAATAACAATAAATAATACAACAATAAACTCGAAATATGAAATGTAGATACATTTAAAACACAATATTCGATCGTTAAACCGATGATAAATGACAATGAAACAAATTTGACTTTACAACGGGTTCCAAAAGGAATTTGCATTCCACCGCTTTGCAATCATGATAAAAAAACCATTGATTCTTAAACGCTGGTGATTGGTGTTTTCATTTTGCATCCACAATTGAATTCCGAATAAAAAAATCGTCAAACTCGTGGATGGCCAATTAATGTGTTAATAATATATTGTTTTCAAAGATATAGCATACATTTTATTTACTGTAGGAACTGAGGACCAACTACAGTGCAGCTATTTTTTTCGTGATATTTCACAATTTTTTTCGGCCTTCTCCATCTGCCTACTATTTGCTTTGGAATATATTATCCCACCAAAAACATTAAATGTAAAAAAATGCCAAGTCTCTCGATGCAGTCTTTCCATCGTAAAAAGTTTTGAGATCTCATAGAAGCCAAGTCCTATTCAAAATATTTTGTAGTTATAAATCAACATTTAGTAATTGTATCAATAGTTTTCTTTATATTATAATTATAGTGACTTGGCAATGAGCACAAGAAGAAACAAATAAAACGGCATATTTGTAGGAGTTGAAAGTTACACACACCGCATGCGTAAACATTAATATCACAAAATTAATTTTCTTTTGGTTTATCCGTGTCGTCCCAACCGAATTTCGGCAACGGCAGTCAGTCTTAGTGTACTCTCGATTCATTTACTTTCATAAAGCGATGGCCCGTAAGGTATTCTTAATTATTGTATTGGAGCATGTAGTCGGTAGTGACCATCATGATTCACACATAACAAATAATCTGATCACTGGTCTCGTCAGTAACATTTGCACATAATTCCAGGCATCAAACAGCTTTTAATTTGTGCTCATTGCCAAGTCAATTAATTAAAATCCTGGTTAGATAACACGAAAGAATTTGTCAAAACATATAAATTTAAATGAAGTAAATAGTCTCAATTAACTATTTATCTAAGGTTTAGTCATAATTAATTAATAATATCCGCGAAACATAAAAGTATATAAATACTGTTGACAAATAAAGAGATTACTCCTAATTTACTTTATCTTAAAAACAAGTTGCATCATTTCTGACACCGCAAAGATTAGGTAGCTTTACAGCTGTACACAGACTAATTAAGCTTGCTAGTAAAATTATTTAACAACTGTTTACACTGTTGCAATTGACCTACGCATATTCAACTGAAATAATTATGTCATTACTCATTTTCTACCACACAAGAAGTCATAACAATAATCACCTTTTACCATTATAATAATGTTATAATAGGAACCAATAGTTTATTTTTATCGTACTTAGTACTAATTAGCATTACATTGACTATTGTTACATAATTTTAATAAAGTCTTGTCCAATATGGATTTGTATATGAATTATGTATGGCTAAAATTTAATTAAAATACCTTCACGCATGTGACGTAACTGCTTTGTACATATACTCTTCTATTTAATGATTATTGTTTTATCAATAACGTAAGTATGGAAAAAACAACACCATTCCACATAATTTTCGATATAAAAATCGTACTTCAGGTACCATTTAAATTAATTGACTTAACATTTAAATAACCTCTTAGATAAATAAATTAATTATACAATTTTATTACAAAAAAATCCCAGCGCGCATATCCACGTTTAAATTAACTTCAATCGTAAAAACTTCAAATATCACGACTTCAAACTATCAAAGTTAGTTAAGCAATAAGGATCAGATGTAAAAGAGATATTCATTACAAACCTATTTCGTAAGGCATATCAAGATATTGACATTACCAATGTTCTGTACTTATCTAACTTGATGATTTGACATTCAAAACGTCACAATGATAAGTGTTTAGAAAAGGGAAAGTTGGACTTTGCTTCATAGAGCCAGTTGCTAACTTGCGAGAAAATCTCTACAACAAAAGTTATGTGAACTAAGTACATGAATAATAAATTAATTTTAAATTATAAACGCGAAAGTTTATAAGTGTCGATGGATGATTGTTATTGTTACCCTTTCACGCAAAAACCACTGAACGGATTTGGACGAAATTTAGTACACAGATAGGCTATAAACACATAGGAGAGTTTTTATGCCGTATTAATTTTCTCATCTGATCATTTTTATAGCTAAATTCTTGTGTATGGCTTGACATTATATATATATATATATGAATAATCAAGTAATAGAACCTTAAGTTTGACACCTCAAGAATAAGTTGTACGATGTTACTGTCTCTCTCTCTCATGCTATACAGGTATTGTCGCATCTCACTCAACCCAGCCTGCAGCTCTTTTCAGACTTCCCAAGTTATTTTGACCGTAATGTACATCTAAATAAAATTCAAATTACTTTTGACATCACTTCATTATCCACACAAGGAAAGCTTTAACGGAATCACAATTAGGGAAAACCAGCCCATTGTTCCGAATAAGCAGCGTCCTTATTAATATGTAACTGTTCTCACTTTCATATTGAATACCCTCGTTGACAATACAAGCATTTATTGTCATACTAAAAATGTAGGTCGGATTAGAAACCGAACCAGTGACATTGGTAGCAAACTGTGCTGCGTAAGTGGTAATACTTGTTGGTTTTGACGTGATTTGGCGCAATGCGTACTAATAATTTGAACTCAATGTACTGTCGCGTCCTTTTTGCCCTAATAATCACGAAAATGGCTTTTGTCTGGGAATGTTTACAAGCCCAATGTTTAGTTTTGACCTCTAGCATTATTTTTATTGAAGTTTTTTAAATGTTTTAATTAAAAAGTGTTACCACGACTATTAGACTCAAAATACTTGTTCCAGTTGCTCCTCCCTTTTTTGAGAGAGTATTTTCCTATTTCCTATAGGGTTCATGAAATTCAATAAAATATGTTATGGTATTTGGGTAAGTATTAATTAAAAATTATGTTTTACTCGGGAAATACCACTGGTTGCCAATAATTATGCATACAACGAAGACATTTATAAAATAAAGTTTCTTAAAGTAATCATACCTCAGAAATATTCTTGTAGACTCCTCATACAAACTATCTCAATCAATCGATTCTGTAAAGTCAAATAACGTATATCAAGACTAACATTTACTTCGTCTTGGTATTATTCCACATAGTCCAATTTGCCTTGAAAATCGATATCCTATTCGCGACTACTGTCTGTCAATCAATTTACATAATAGCGATATTAAACTAATCAAACAACGTTTTTTTGGAACTGCTATATATAGGTTTATGTCATTTATGTAACTAGTTAGAACATGTCCAAGTATGATGAGATAACTGAAACAATTTATCATTATAAGATGACATTTTGTTGTAGATTTTGAACGGTCACGATGCTTCCACATGTTCGGCCCCGTGACTTACGAGTACCATCTTATTTTAGCACAATTTCTACTAAAATCAAGTGTTAATATATTTATCTACTAGGTTCCGCATACAGATAAAATGAGGTTTGAAACTTTTCCGTAACCAGATGGTTTACCACCTCCTTTTGAAGTATATTGTCCCTGTTGTAGAGACGTGACTTGCCTCATACGGCGTAGAGTTTCCGTCTCTCTTCCACATTGCAATAATATCACTTTAAGAGCTAATAGGCCCCTGGTAATGAAATAAAGTGGCGTTGTTGAAACAAGTCTTGTGTAGTTGTTTAATTGAATGAAGAGCCGTTATTTTATTGTTTCAAACTCAATCGTCTAGACGTTTCGATTGTACTGTAAACTTACTTTTAGTGTATGATATGCTGAGTGTCAATTTCAAACAATAATATCAATGGCTATCATTTCATTGGTCCAAAATATACAATCAGGAACTCAATTCTCGACACCTGAATCAACACTTATGAAACTACAGAAAGTATTTGATTTAAGCCGAATTTTGGTATTATTTTAAAGATTTTGTCGTTGACTATACTTCTTATTTGCCGTTCATATTCTGAAAGTGTACAACAATTATATGCGGTACAAAATATATAATTATGAGAAACGTCATCACCTTATGGAAACAGGTGGTGTGACTTTATTGTTTCAACGTCTTTTGTTCACAACCTCGACAAATTTAAAGTCAGACAAAGTCAGATTTTTTTCAATGTCCATTGTGTTAAGCATGTGACATTTTTATCTCTAAGCCATGAAATATTACAATTTATACACTCATTTTACGAAAAATAAAATAACAATAGTTGAGACGGTGATAATGTATGTTACAAATTTTAATATATTATTTGGAAAATTTTGAAATTGACAATGAAATTTTTGATTTAGAAACGCTTGATCAAATGAAAATCCATTTTCATTGCCTTCGTTATATAGACAATATTAAACTGTAATAAAATGTAATATAAGGCACATTTTTAATTACTAACAAAAAGGTATGTAATGAGTCTACACATAGTGACGGCACTGCGCAAATCATAGTACTTGAGAATACCAGATAAAATGGATATTTGTACTAAAACAACTTGATCACGATAAAAGAGTTCTCCACGATGCAGATGAGTGTTCGAACAGATCCCTACTGATTAAAAGCTTAAATTGTATTATTTATTGTTCGTAAGCACGAGAAAGTGACTTATAAACCAATGACAGTCATGCACATAATATTTTGTATTATGAGTAGGAGTTTTACAATGGAAAAAGGATCTTAATTCGACAGTCTACAGTCTTGTTTAAATTGATCGATGAAACGAATTGGACGTTGGTATCTTTTATAATGCAAGTGTCAAATGAAACGAAAGTGTATGCGAGTATTATAAGTGGGTTAAGGCACTAACTTATCAGCCTATACCGCACACACAATAGTAAAAATAACAATACTGTTACAACATTACTACGATAGTACTACTGCGTGAATATAATTGGAATCAAATTGGACTTGACGACTTCATATTGTTTTTTTAATAACTTTCATTTCACACCATGTTGGAGTTTAAGAGAGTTCATTAGTAGCGTAAAAGACAATGACTTCAGGACCATTCTATGTCTAAAGTACCTAATAGCTTCGTTATACTAGGGAGGCACGTATTTTCTCCTGAAACCTAAAATAATGTAAACCAGCCTTAAGACAACACTTGACAAGAAACACAAAAGCGCCTATTTGAACAATATCAAAATAACATATAATTAAAAATATATATTTAAAATCAAACAATATTAAACACCTCTTATTAAATGTACATTGTGTACATGAAACTTGCAAGTCACAATACTCAAATAAAGTTCAAGGAGAAAAATAGAGAGTGGTAGGTACCAACTTTACCAAGCAGCTTTAATGTATATTTTGACAGAAATTAATAAAGATTAATATATGAAAGTATAGTCATAAACAAAGAAATAATTTATATTCAAGCAAATAAATAATACATTTATTATATGAAATAATAAGGGTTGTGTAAAACGCTTAAATAGTCATTAAAAATAATTCAAATATAAATGGTAATTACAACATACTCGCGTGTCATATTTATGGGTAAATGGACAAAGTAGGTTTTAATTCTAATTAATACTCATACAAGGTCGTTTAGGGGAAATATAAATTGAAAATTATAGAGGCATTCAAATTAATATACAAATAAATGGTGTCAAATAACGACATACAATGCACGTAGTTAGAATCAATGTTTGAACCACTGGCCCAGAAAATAATTGAGAAAGCTTGATAAATTGATCAATCTGAATCAATCAATTACTCATCACTGTCAAAGTAATGATAAGACGTCAAATGAAAGTGAAGTCATTGAATGTTATTTGAGCAATCAAAAAAGTATCATTCATTTTAATAAAAAGAGGAACGAAACAATTTCTAACAATTTTTCTCACTTTACTTGCATGTAATTTAACTTTCGCAATTGTTGAGGCACTAAACTGCAATTAGCGTTACATAATAAACTAAGCAACGCCAGGAATAGCAGTTAAGTCACGAAACAAGTTGCGCAATTTTTGTCATTGTATTGTTCCAGTGCCGCTTGTACGTGAGCCCGTAATATAATAACTTGAAAAAAAAACAATTGCTATACGTACGAGTATATTTCTCACTCACATTTAATGATATAGGATCAAAAACAGTTAATAACGATCCCTGCTGTTACGACCAGTTTCCTTTGCAGTTTTGAAAATAAACACGCAATTTCCGCCTGTAAGTTCGTCGAGATAAAATTCAAATTTCATTGCATCGTGTGTAGTCTTTTTGTATGTAACTTCCGCCAACAACTGTGATGTGTAAACGCTTGCAAGATGTTCATAAGTAATGAGGCCACTGAATTTGTTCAGAAAACATCTGGTAAAAGTGTATTCAATTATATTTAGGATGCGACCAATGTGGTCTTGTTAAATCGGTCACGATTAGGGTTGCCAACTATACTGTTTTAAACAGTATTATACTGTTTTTCACTAAATTATACTTTTTACTGTTTTACAAAAAAAAAGTATACAAAAATACTGTTTTCAGCATCGAAGCAGACGCTCAAAAATTTTTTTTGTCAGACAGAGGGCGCTCACTGCGCGCTCACTGCTGCAGCTAAAAACAAATCAAATCACACTAAGTTTCTGAACGAATCTGTCACTGTCAGTGTGCCTACTGTCACTGTCAGTGACAAATATTCAAGACTGTCAGTGTCATGTCATTCGTGTATGTTACAATTACTACTACGTTAAGTTCGTTATCAATATTTAACCGTTTTTTTTGTGTGGAGTGAACCCTGTAGTGATAAGCTTAGTGTACAAAAGATGGAAAGTGATAGTGACACTACTCCTACAACGCCAGAAAGAAAGCCAAACTATCGAAGGTAAAGCAAAAATATAAGCACGAATGGGAATGCCAATATGACTGGTTAACGAGTGATCCACTGTGCGAATATAATGCTAAATGCAAAATGTGTGCTTTAACATTTACAATTTCTCACGCAGGTGTTGGGCAGGTTCGGAACTTTCGTTTGCATCTTGCTTGATTTCCACTTATCAATTTTTGCTTAAATAATAAGATATTTTAGGTAACTATTTTACTATATTTCGTTTCCGTTTTTTTAGGTTAAACAACACTTGACCAGCAAAAACACCAAGCAAAAATGGAAATGAGAAAATCTAGTGGATTGTTACAAAAGTTTTTTCCTAAAACTTCTGCTTCTACATCAGGCTTGTCTTCTAATGAAGATACCAAGTTAGCAGCGGCTGAGTTAGCGATGACATACCATACTGTCAAGCATAATTTATCATACAATAGCCAGGACTGTAGTATCAAATTAAATAAGATTATCTATGTTGATTCCAAAACAGCCACTAACTTACGATTGGCTAGGACAAAAATGGAGGCATTAGTGACCGAAGTTCTTGGCCCACATTCCTTGCAGTCTGTTATTGATCAGTTAAATAAAGACAATGTATTTTACTGTCTGCAAACTGATGCCTCCAATAAAAAAAATATTAAATTGTTTCCTCTGGTAGTTCAATATTTTACCCCTAAAAGTGGAATACAACAAAAATTAATTGATTTTTATGAAAATCCAGATGAATCTGCCAATGGTATGTTTTCAGCAATTAAAAACTCCTTAGAGTCTTTGGAACTTCCTTTCAGTCAAATATCTGGTTTTAGCGCTGACAATACTAATGCAAATTTTGGACATAATCATTCATTATATACAAACATTTTAGAGGTTATTCCAGATTTAATAAAAGGAAATTGTCATGCCCATATTGTACACAATTCAGTGAAACATGCTATGAATTGTTTAAATTATGACATTGAGAACATTATATTAAAAATCTATAGCCATTTTTCTGTGTCAGCATGCAGAAGAGAAGAATTAAAAAGATTTGTAGCACTTGCTGAAGGAGAGTTTCATGAAATAAAACGACACATAGGAACTCGTTGGCTGTCACTTTTACCAGCGATTGATACAATTTTGCTTAATTGGATACCAATTTGTAATTACTTTGTTGATTTGGATGTTGACTGTCCAATGGTTATTCAAAATTTATTAATGTTAGATGATAATGTTAAAAATAAAGTTATTTATAGTTACCTTCTGTATGCTAGTCATATATTAAATGTTTTCAATAAAACAATTAAGAAATTAGAAGGAAATGATGTAACAATTTTAGATGTTTATAACACTATGACTGGTTTAAAGACTGAGCTAATTCAAAGAAAAAATGATAATTATTTTGGCCATGAAACAAAAAAAGTTTTAAATACCATTAGAGAGTCTTCCCAAGAAGTTTTTAATAGAACTATTAATAACTTTATACTTTTTATTGAAAGGCTAATTTGTATTTAGAGAAATGGTTCGATTTCAGTCAGACTAATTGGCTTTCTTTAATTAGCTGTTTGTCATTGAAGTCTGCAGTGACATTTGATCATTTTGAGAAAATTATAGATAATCTAAATTTATATAGACTCAATATTGGTATGGATGATTTATATTCAGAATTAACAAATTTTAAAGTAATTTATGAGAAAATATCAGAAGACAAAAATTTTACTGAAATGAGTACTGGCCAAAAATGGAGCCATTTATTAGTTAACACTGCAGAAGAATTTAAAAACATTACAAAAATAGTCTCATATCTACTTTCTGTTCCCGCCACCTCAGCATTTACTGAAAGAGTTTTTTCAGTAATGAATGCTAAGTGGCGGGATGATAGAAACAGAGCATCCATCAAATTAATAAAAAACGAGCTCCTCATTTATTTTAACTTTGATATAAATTGTGATGAGGCATATGAAATTTTTAAAAAAGATTGTGAATTAATACGTTGTGCGAGAAGCTCAAAAAAATATGTATTTAAAGCAATAAATAAATAAAATACTGTTCGTTTTTCTAAAATACTGTTTGATAATCTTCATAGACCTGAATATACTTTTTTTCTTGTAAAAAAAGTTGGCAACCCTAGTCACGATTATTATGTAGTTGGACAAAATCTAAATTTCGAACTTCTCACATACTTTATGGGACCAAATGATAGCTATTTCACGTTAAATGGAAGAATCATCAACATCGGTTCATGTATTCCGAAGTTCTGAGGTTACAAACAAAAAAAGAGAGACGAATTGAAAACCTTCTCCTCTTTCAAGTCTGTAACTGATTATTATAAAGTGTGTCATTTAGAAACCGTTTTATAAGTAATACGCCATTTCCGTTCAAAGCCAGAAAGATGTGCTATATAAAGTAATCCTACTAAGAGTAAGCGAGATAGGTGGTCCAACAGTGATTCATGTGTTACGACCTAGATAAAAACATGGTATAATGTGTAGTTTACTAAAAATACACTAACGAAGATTTTTAAGAAACGATGAGGTATCAAAATATTTTACATTCAAGTTTCTGTATTACACAAGTTGTAGTGAGTCATACTAATGCGCCAATTTTCTGAATTAGCATGTTGGTAAGCCTGCTTGCTACCCGTTAGTATGACGAAGAATTGTGACGTCCCAGTAGCGGATGGATGGAAATAGTGGTAGACAGACATGTAAAACGTCACCACTAATTATTGGAATTCGATGACAGTGAGTTTTGAAATATCCTGATAGAAATGAGACACAGTAACAAAATTTGTCTGTTATATTGGACCTGATTGTGGATCATTTTATTAAACAAAAATCGCATTAAAAAGTTTGACTGACTTTTAAACTCAGAGAAATAAATAAAATATGATTTAGTCATGTGTAACGGTATTGGTAATTCGATTTATTACTGGTCTCTTTTACATCAGCTTAAATTACTTTTTAACGGGCCAAAAAGGAATTCTGATCTTCTCTTCTCTCCAATAACATTCCTCAGAATCAAGTTTAGGCTACAATTTAACGACGGAGGTTATAACAATTTTATGTCTTTCATAAAGTTTTATACAATTTTTAATGCATGCAGTTGTTCAGTTAGATTACAATTGTTCTTAACGATGTCACGTTGCAATTAATGTTTTTTGTTCTTCGCAATCAGCGCGTGACTTATCCTCGGTGTGCTGTGTGATATTAAGATCCACATACTTCTTCAACTCAGGGTTATTTGTAAAACATTAAGACGTAGCATTGTAGTACAATTATGCAAGTTTTTATTTAACCACGTCCATCTGACACCTCTGATCGTCAGTCGTATGTAAGTAGATAGATACTGTATATGAGAATAGTTTATCTTTCTGCGCTAAGTTACTATTTAACAGACATTTTGCGCTAAATTGAAATATTTGAAAAAAAAGGAAATATGAGATAACTTGACGACATGACTTGATTTTAACCCTTCAAAAATAATATAATTTCAAAATTACAAATTACAGATTCTGCAACTCCTTCACACAATATAAAAACTGATTATAAAATTAAAAACTATAACAATATCCGTCGACGTTTAGAAATGTGACCAACATTCCATTTTAGCGTATGATATGTTTGCGTGTTGTTCATCTTACTGCGGATATGATGTCAACCAATCACTCTTCATTAGGCCACTAAATATATTTGCCCGTCGAGATAAAACTTCATTTAAATAGCGCGTGATATCGGTGACTAGGTTAATGATTGCAACTTTGTTCTTTGCAAACTGTAGCATATTTTTTTCTATCAGATCTACGCAGTTAGCTTCAACAGAGGTTTTCACCGAACTCTATATTTAACTTTTATGATTTTTTATTATATTCGTAGTAAGTATTTAAGCAGACGCTAAAATGAATGACGTTCTCAATGTTCGGTCGTATATTTGCACTGTCGTTATACTTGCAATTGAAAACTAAGTGTCAAACAAAGTTTTATAGCCAAAACTCTCTAATTTCTAATAAGTATTGGTAATTGTGCACATTTAGATGTAACTTTACTGTAGTTAAATTCTTACTAATCTTATACCTCAGTACTTAGATAAAGTCTAAAATCCACAACATATTTCGAAGTCCTAAAACTACCTTTTAATGAAACATTATGTTCCCATACACATTTTACTTGTATGTTCCTTAACAGCTTCACTTAATTAAACAATACTTCCTAATAAGGTTGTACATTAGTATCCTCATTAACATTAATAAAACGTTATCCCTGGTATCTATTACTTTTTTATTACCAACGCAACACCCGTAAAGGGATTCATCGTTTCTGACATTCATATTTTTATATAACAAAGTTGATATCCCACATCAATTCTTAATAATAATAATAATAATAATAATAATTCTTTATTTGCATAAAATGTAGGTACATAATGGTGGTAAAACATTGTCAAGGTGCCATATACATCTTGCCGCTTGGCGACATGCAAATCTTTATACAGTTCAAATATATAGTATTATCACAGAAATAGAACATTTATAACAATTCAACTTATTTTAATTTACAGTCTATACCTCACAGATCGTTCACAATTGTAGAATTTACATGGGTTTTTTGCTAAAAATTCATCAACTGAGTAAAAACATTGCTGACATAACCATTCTCTTAACATTACACAAAATTTATTTGGAGGTAGACCGGTTATAGTTTTTGGTAAAGAGTTATATATTAAGGGACCCATATAAATACAGCTTCGTCTAAATAACTCTAATCTAGGAATAGGTAACTGAAATTCTAAATGAGTAGCTTTTCTTTTATTTATATTATTGTTGGACACAAAAAATTGAGGATTATTTTTCACAAATTTAGAAATCTCGTAGATATAAATACAGGGAACCGTTAAGAGGTTATTTGATTGGAATGCGGGTTTACATGTATCACACCAGTCAATATTAAACATTGCACGAACACACTTCTTCTGAGCAATGAACACTCGTGATATATCTGAAGAGTTTCCCCACACAATGATACCGTAGCGGATAACCGAGCAAACGTATGCATGGTATACCATTAGGGCAGTTTGCATGGATGTTATACATGTAATTTTTCTTAAAGCGAAGACAAATCTATTAATTTTTACAACATACATTTTCGATATGAGTTTTCCAAGTAATATGTTCGTCTACCGTTATACCCAGGAATTTAGAGCAATGTATTTGTTCTATAACACTAGTATTATAAGATACATTAAGTTGTATGGGCTTACTTTTCCATGTTTTAAAATAAATTACATTAGTTTTGGAAATATTTATTTTTAACTTATTAGTATCTAGCCATTTAATAATTTCACCCTAATGCTTTGTTGACCTGAGAACTCAAATTTTGGGGTTGATTACTCTTTATGATGATAGTAGTATCGTCTGCAAATAGGACACACTGATGACTTATTGACTGTGGTAGGTCGTTAATGTACACAAGAAATAATAGCGGCCCCAGGATACTACCCTGAGGCACGCCACAGCTATTAGTACGTGGAACAGAATCAAAATCTTCAATAGTATTTGTTACTTTATTAAGTTTAGCTATCCTTGTTATCTGCTGTCTGTTACTTAAATACGACTGAAACCATTTTTTCGCTGGGCTCTGACACCATACTTTTCAAGTTTCTCTATAAGTCTATTATGATCAACGAGGTCAAATGCTTTACTTAAATCTAAGAATAAGGCACAGGATGGTTTTTTTTGTATTCATATTTTCTAAGATGTTTTTTACTAAGGTAAATATTGCCATGGTAGTCGATTTATTCTGTCTAAATCCATATTGTTGCGGAACTAAAATTTCAAATTTATCTAAGTATTTAAGCAATCTTTTGTACATTATCTTTTCAAATATTTTTGATAATATTGGAGTTAACGCTATCGGCCTATAATTGTTTACGTCTGATTTTGTGTCTTTTTTGTGTAGTGGTTTAATCAATGATAATTTTCAATCTATCAGGGAAACAACCCTGTTCAAAAGACAGATTAATAATGTGCTCTAAGGCGGAGCAATATAAGAGCAATATATTTAATAAGATCTGTTTGTGATGCCGTCATAACCAGCCGATTTGGTATTTTTTAGCGAATGAATTACCCAATATATTTCCGTTGCACTTGTAGGTTCTAAGAAAAATACTATTGTCCTGTGATTGTATACTAAGCAAGTCAGTGTTATTATTATTAATTGAATTGAATGAATTATTATTGGCAATGTCAATGAAATAGTTATTAAATTTATTAGATATGTCAGACCCCAGAAGTAAGGTTATAGAGTTGTCAATAATACTACCGATAAATTCTCTAGGCAGAACATTACCCATACTTTTTTTTCACAATATCCCCACGTGGCTTTTACCTTATTTCGTGAAAGGGCTATAACTCTACGGTTACATAGGGACTGTAGGTTATTGATACATTTTTTTAGGAGTCTGGAATAAGTTTTAAATTGTTGCTTATTTTCACTATTTTTATTTAAATAATATTTATACCTTAATAACCGTTTAGTCTTACTACTTATTTTTACACCTTTGGTTATCCATTTAGGTTTTTTATTATTCTGTTTTATTTTTACCTTTATTGTAGGAAAACAAAGTTTGTGAAATAGTGTCAACAAATCGTGAAATTCATTAAAGGCGTCATTGACATTATTTAGTTCACAAATTTCATTGAAACTTATACTACCAATGTAATTAACAAATTTATTAATATTTTCCTTACTTAAGTCTTTTAAAGTCATATTGTAGAATCTATTGTTATTTAAATCCTGGTGTTCTACCGTTATAGTTTGAGCGGTATTATGGTCAGAGAGATAGAAATTGAAAGTTTCGCCTATGGCACCGTCAATGTTACTAATAATATTGTCTATACATTTGTTGAGTCTAGTAGGTTTATTTATATGATATTGTAATCCCTGATTAACTATTAATTCTTTAAATTGGATACTATTTTTATCGGACGCTCCTAAATCTATATTAAAATCCCCACAGATTACTATTTTATGTTTTTTATTTCGTAATTTCGATAGAATATTTGATAAATGTTTGAAAAAAATTTTTACGTCTGAGTTGGGTGTTCGGTATATAGAAAGTACGATTATTTTAGGTTTATCTAGTTGTATGCCGCAGATCTCAAAATGTTTATCTTCAGCAAAGGTTTTTGTCACATCAAGTTCAGTGCTTTTGTAACCTTTCCTACACAGTATACAAGAACCTCCACGTCGTTGATTAAGTCGTGAGTAGCTCGCAGCCATATAGAAATCGTTTAGGTTTAAGTAACTTTCTTCGTTCTTTTTCAAGAAATGTTCGCTCAGACATACTATTATAACATTTTTCTTTAACTCTTTTAACTCTTGTAACGCAATTTCTAAATCGGGTATTTTATTTAACGCACCAGCAATATTTTGATGAAAAATTGTGTGAGAGTACTTAGTTACGAAAAAATTTGCTTCTGTTAGTCAATTTGCAGTCAGGTTCTATTTGTAATGTTTTTTTAATAACGGGAAAATAAAACGGTATTGTACCCTTTCTTGGTTCCAATATAATGGTGTTGTTGATTTTAGGTTTGACAGTCGGTGCCGCATCTGCTGAATTTCGTTTTGTAATCTGATTTCGAACAATATTTCTAAAATTATTACTCTTTACTAGTTTGTGGTCATTGTATGAAAGAAATGTGTTCGTATATTGTGCAATATTTATTTGGTGAATAATTTGTGTCGAGATGTCTATATTTGGATTAGTTTCAATATACGTACAATTTTTGTAGTTTTGAGATAGAAGTTTTAATTGAGAATTAATTTTATATTCATTAAGGTAGCGATTATGAAAGACATTAATGACAAATACGTTACAGACTTTGAGGTGATGTAGCGCTATAGATACTTCAGACATAAATTCCACTGGATTAGAATCGTTACTGCCTACCATTAACACAACATAGTCACTTTTTGTCAAACTTTTCGCTAAGTTACTACAGTCCGCTAGAACATATTTTGCTTTCGCATTCGGTCTTCTAATTGAATGAATTTTATAATTTGTCAACATTAGTTTTTTCTTGTTATGGATAAGTTTCTGCACAACGCCTTTACCTTGATTATCTGCTAGGAGAATTACCTGTCCACATTCAGGTACCGAGTTTTTAATACAATTGACTTGTTGATTAGTCGCTGGAGATGTTTGAGACTCGCAAGTGGTACTTCCCTTCTGGTAATTTTCCTGGGTTTTTGATCCTCAGTAACATTATCTTCTTTAATATTGATGGGTAAGTTATTTTGTCTTGGAGAGTGTGGTAATGAAGTTGTCTTAGGTGTATGGAATTCGAGATCTAGGTTTAGTTTTCTTGCAGAAAAGTTTGATTTTGTCTTTGATTCACCTT